>NC_090931.1:1547599656-1547649656 GCF_040938575.1 Ambystoma mexicanum
CGGCTCACCACTTAGCATGTTTGAGTGACAGCTAGGCTGAGTGAATGGGGGTTTTCTGCATAAAAGCAGGGCTTTGGGGACTGGAACTTTAGTCTTCTTCCTTTGACTGGTGGGGATAACCAGTTTCACCTTCTTTTCGCCTTCCTGAAGCATATCGTGGCTGCCTTGCCTGTGCCAAGCACCCCGGCAACCGGGATACCACGTTTTACCACTACCGCGAAACAAAGGGTAGTACCTTTAACCGGAAAACTCTGCGACTGGTTTCTTCCCTGGCAGTGCAACGACCTTCATCTTTCCTCCACGTCGAGATCTTCTCTTCCTCTGAACGACGCTGCGACTTGCACCCGCTGCCAGGAACAACTGCCCCCACTGGAGGATCCTTTCCACATAAGGTACCGTGTTCCGCCTGGCTTCCCTTGCAACTGACTGTACGGGGTAGATTTAGCCCCCGGCTTTCAAACCTGGGTTAGCCTGGGACACCCTGGCTAAACTTTTCTGAGCCTATCTAAATCCTTTTTGAACTCCCTGCAAGACTTTTAAGCCTGTTATAAGTGTGATCTTGGTTGCATTTGTGCCCTGCTCTCTCTAAGAGTGGGCCCGGCCTATGAACCTTGGCTCACAAGTAACTTTTGACTTTCCTGCCTTGCTAAAGTGTTCTTAAATATTAGTGTGGTGTAACTTCCTACATTCTGCCTTTTTCCCTCCCTTTTTCGTTAACTTATTGGAGTGCCATCCGTAGTTAAGCGCTCACCTCTGTCTGGAAATAAGTGGTGTTAGCTAAGACTTGGCTGATAAGGAATAAGGGATGTATATATATTAATAGTAACTGTGGTTTGAAGTGATTTACAATAAGAGTGCTGGAGTGTTTCAATAAGTGTGTTTTTAAATACATAATTATATACCTTGACACCAAAGCTGGTCTGTGTTTGCTTGTGCTATTGTATCTGAGTGCCTATTGTGTATACTTTGCATACTGCCTAACTCTTCTTGAGGGAAGTCTGACTGCTCAGCCACAGCTACCAGGTAAATCTGGGTGGTACAGACTGCTACCAATTGGGTTTACTGCCAACCACCTGTAGTCCTAAATATTTTGCAGTGTTCCCCAAGGGAACTGCACAAGTTTCTGCCTAACACTGGTGTACAGCAGTGGGATTTGTATTGAGTATACATTTTAGAGTGCTTAAGGATACCTTAGTGCAACTAACCACAAAGCTTAGCACTGAAAAAGTAATCTTCTAACATGTCAACTATGGAAAATTATAGTCAAGAGTCCCTTGCTACAAAAACTGCTGATTGTTTAAGAGTTCTCTATAAGCATAAGAATCTCATGACTAAAGGCAAGAAAATGGAATTGATAGAAAGGTTGTTAGCTAACCAAAGTCTGGATGATGGTTCAGAGGAACCTACCATGCCAGAAAATGTAGATAACAGTATAGAAATTGATATTGATCAAAATGTTGATAATCTTGAGGAAGAGTCAGAAGAGGAGGGTGAGGCTGCTGTGACTGTCCCCCCTAGGTCTCTGTCTGCTCTACCTGCTGTACCTACTGGACCTTTGCCAGGTCCCTCACTTAGTCCTCAATATCTTGAATTAGAGAAAATGAAACTGGAATTAGAGTTTAAACGAATTAGTGCTCAAACAGAACAAAAGCACCAAGAACTTAGGTTACGAGAAATGAAGAAATTGTCTGTTGATAATGCTTCTACCTCTGGCTCCTCTAGAAGTTCCAGTCCTAAAAGACCCTGGATGCCTAAGAAATTGGTTGGTATGTATGAGCCTAAATTGGATGTGTTGGATTGGTTGTCTCTGTTTGAATATAACCATGGGCTCCAGAACATCACAGGAAATGACTTACTCACCTGGTTGTTCTCTAGGCTTCCCCCTGTTGCAACTGATGTGGTAATGGAGTTGGGGGAGGAGGATAAGAAGGATTATGAATGTGTGAAACTAGCTTTGATAGCTAGATTTGGGAAGACCCCTTCCCAGTACCTTAAGAGGTTTAGAACCCTCAAAAAGCATGATGGTACCCCTTAGTCTACCTGGGTGAGTGTGAAGGGTTGAAAAACTTAGAGGGATGGATTAAGGGTTACAAAGTGAACACTTATGAAGGTATGAGTAATCTTGTAATGTTGGAGTCAATTTATTATGCCTGCTCTCCTGAGCTCAGACAGCACTAGGCTGACTCAAGGGAATTAGATTTCAGAAAACTAGCTAAGGCTGCTGACTTGTGGGTTGCCAACAGGGCCACTCACAAGGATTCTGGGGTAACTCAGAAAAAGGAAGAGGGAAAACAGCCTAAAAAGGACTCCAAAGAGAATGCTAATACTGCAAATTCCAAAGAGGGCCCCAAACAAAACCATAAGGATAAGCCACAAGGGAAACCGTCCCAGACCAGAAGGAGGTCAGAACAAGCCTCCATTCCAGCGAGCCTTTGGCTCATGCTATGTTTGTAAGACTACTGACCATGTGAAAGGAGATCCCAGATGTAAGGGTAAACCTCCAGGGATCCAACTTGCCTCCTTAGCCTTTGCTCAAGAAGAGGAAGTCCAAATGGCAAGTGGAAACTTTCTATTACTGGCTGATGAACCCATTGGTGTCTCAGCCAGTGTTTCTTTAGTCTCTCTGGGGTTGTGGGAACAACAGAATTTAGATGTATATAATTCTATCCCAGATAATACTAAAGGGTATTATAAGGACAGTGTCCAGGTGAATGGTCAGGGGACTCCTGCCATTAGGGACACTGAGGCCAGCATAACTGTGGTGGATGAATCATTTTTCAAGGCAGAGGATGTTGCTAAGGCACCCAAATGCCTCACCAAGTTAGCTGGAGGGCCTGTGCAGATGTGTCCCCAGTTACCAGTTCTCATCCAGTGCAATGATATGACCGTACAGATACCTGTCAGTGTACAACGTGAGGTGCCAGGAAGGGTACTGTTGGGTAATGACTTGAAGGCTCTTGGAGTTGTGTCACATACCCCCAGACCTCCTAGTAAACGGTTACAGGAGCTAACCAAAGCTGCAAGGGAGAAGACCTTGAGAGGTTCTTCTCAGGAGATGATGAAGAAAGATATCACTCCTCCTCCACTGGAGCAAACTACTGCAGTCTCAACCAGATCAGGAGCCAAGGGGCAACCCAAGACTCCCAGGAACAAGCCAGCAGCAAGCACTCTAGTGCTTCCAACAAGGACTTCCCCTAGGTTGTCCAAAGTTACACCAGTAACCCCACCTCCAGCTGAGGCTGAGAGGGAGGTACAACCCTGTGTGGTTGAACTAGACTCTGAAGAAGAGTTAATAGGAGGCCCAGACCTTATTGGAGATTTAGATCCAGCTGACCATCCTGAGCTGCAGTCTTTACTGGCAGAAGGTGGGCCCAGCAGATTAGCTTTCCGTAAGGGACAAAGAGAATGTCCAACTCTGGAAGGTCTCCGCCAGCAGGCAGCTTCTCAGGCTGATGGGCAAGAGCCTGGGAAGTACCGGTTACACTGGGAAGATGGCTTCTTCTACAGTGAACCAACTGAGTCTGAACCTGGAGACTACAAACGCCTTGTAGTACCGCAAGAAAACAGATAACAGTTCTTACAACTAGCCCATGAGATACCTTTGGCTGGTCACTTGAGTTTCAAGAAGACCAAGGAAAGGCTCTCTCTCTACTTTTATTGGCCAAAGATGGGGGCTGAAGTAGATACATATTGTAAGAGCTGCCATACCTGCCAGACTTCTGGTAAGGTTGGTTCCAAGAATGTGGCATCTTTAGTGCCTTTCCCAGTTGTGGGAGTCCCATTTGAGAGGGTAGGGATTGACATTGTTGGTCCCCTTGATCCCCCAACCTCCTCAGGCAACAGGTTTATCCTTGTTGTAGTAGACCATGCTACTAGGTACCCTGAGGCAATTCCTATGAGGACTGTTACAGCTCCGGCTGTGGCTAAGGCCCTCCTTGGCATTTTTACCAGGGTTGGGTTTCCTAAGGAAGTAATCTCTGACAGGGGGTCGAATTTTATGTCCCACTACATGAAAGCCATGTGGAAAACCTGCAGAGTTACTTACAAGTTCTCAACAGCATACCACCCCCAGACAAATGGGTTGGTAGAAAGGTTCAACAGAACCATGAAGAGCATGATAGGTGCTTTAGAGGAACCCCTTAAACGAAAGTGGGACCTTCTACTGCCATGCCTTCTCTTTGCTTATAGAGAAGTCCCTCAGGAGGGAGTAGGTTATTCTCCCTTTGAGCTTCTTTATGACCATCCGGTCAGAGGTCCATTGGCCCTGATCAAGGAGGGGTTGGAGAGTGCTCCTTCCCCCAAGCCAGTCAGAGTGACTGACTATGTGATAGGTCTCCGAAGGAGAATGTCACACATGATGGCAGAAGCAAGTGACAACTTGAAAGCTGGACAATCTCTGGTCAAGCATTGGCATGATCAGAAGGCTAACATGGTCGAGTTTACTCAAGACCAGCTAGTTCTTGTGATGCTTCCAACAAGGGAGAGGGCCTTGCAAGACAAATGGATGGGACCCTTCAAGGTTGTGGGAAAACTTGGAGAGGTCAACTATCTGGTGGATCTGGGCAAACCCAGGGAAGCTCCCAGAGTCTTCCACACCAACCGCCTCAAGGCCTATGTCTCTAGACCTGAAGTAGGAGCCTTGCTTCTAGCTTCATCAGAAGAGGAAGAGGAGAGTGAAGCTCTACCCGACCTCCTGAGAGGCTTACCTTTGGACGAAAAGGTTGAAGGAGTTAATCTCTCTTCAGATCTGACACCTGAGCAACAGGAAGAGTGCAAATCTATGTTAAATCAGTTTGCCCCTCTGTTCTCACTTTCACCAGGCTTGACCCCTTGGGGACAGCATGATATACTCACTGGTGACTGTCTGCTAGTCAAAAGCAGAGGGTACAGAATGTCAGAACATGTCAGAACCGACATCAAAGGTGAGGTCAAGAAGATGCTTGATCTCGGGGTAATAGAGCCCTCTACTAGTCCATGGTCTAGCCCAGTTGTGTTAGTACCAAAGGCAGGATCCAAGGAGTTGAGATTCTGTGTGGACTATAGATCTCTTAATGCTGTCACAAAGACTGATGCCCACCCTTTGCCAAGGACAGATGAGTTGGTGGATAGACTTGGCGCAGCCAAGTACGTCAGCACATTTGACCTTACGTCAGGCTATTGGCAAATAGCCCTGACAGACCATGCCAAGGAGAAAACTGCATTTTCTACGCCAGTAGGCTTATACCAATTCAAGGTTATGCCTCTTGGACTGAAAAATGCACCTGCTACATTTCAAAGGATGGTAAACCAAGTTCTAGCTGGGATGAAGGACTTCTGCATGGCATACTTGGATGACATTGCAGTCTTCAGCCACTCCTGGGAGGAACATGTGAACCTCCTAGGACACGTTTTGCAGGCACTTGAGCAGGCCCATCTGACTATCAAGGCAAGTAAATGCCAGATAGGACAGAGTAAAGTGGTCTACCTTGGGCATGAGGTAGGAGGTGGAGAAATAGGGACTTTGCTCAGCTGTGCAAAATTGGACAACACCTACTACTCAGACCCAGGTGAGATCCTTCCTAGGCCTCACTGGGTATTACAGGAATTTCATTGAGAACTAAGGGACCATAGCTCCTCCACTGAATGTAATCTCTTCTCCAAAATTCCCTAAGAAGGTCAAATGGAATGAGGAGTGCAATCAGGCCTTTGAAACCCTGAAGAAAGCTCTTTGCCAAGCTCCAGTACTGAGAGCTCCTGACTACCTGCAAACCTTCATTGTACAAACTGATGCTTCCAATGTAGGAATAGGTGCAGTCCTTAGCCAACTGGATGAGAAGGGTAGGGAGCACCCCATTTGCTTCATCAGCCGTAAACTGAAGGATCCTGAGACAAGGTGGGCAACAATCGAAAGAGAATGCTTTGCTATTGTGTGGGCACTGAAGAAGTTTAGGCCATACTTGTATGGTTCTACTTTTGTCATTCAGACTGACCACCAACCCTTGAGATGGTTAATGCAAATGAAGGGAGAAAATCCAAAACTATTGAGATGGTCAATCTGCCTGCAAGGGTTTGATTTCACCATTGAGCACAGGTCAGGGTGTCACCACCAAAATGCTGATGGTCTCTCTAGGATATATGTCATCGACTAGAGGTATGAGATTCATCCAGGAGTGGATTAAATCCTCCTGTCCCTTAGTCTGGGGGGGGGCGAGTGTTAGGGAGAATTCTCTGTTTAGGCTGAATTTCCTAACCTAGTGAGTCCCCCAGCAGCTTTGCTGGATTTTTGGGGTTTATTCTTTTCTCCTGCCAAGAGTGAGGCTCTTTTACTCCCACTCTTGGGCATGATTTGAGTGTGTTTCTTTGACTCTAGATGTGTTTAATGGGCTATCGGGTATTTTACCCCATAGGGCTTCATGTGTTTTTGTGATGTGTGTTACACAGCACCCTCAGTGCAGTAACACAGGGGTGTCATAGTGACCCCCAAACATAGACTCCATACCCTGGGACTGACTACCGTCTCCTAGGGCCTGTAAAGTCACCATTGACTTTACTAGTCTCAAATTCTGAAAAGAACCAGAACAAACCATCATATTGTGGACGTACTGGCCGGGGCAATTCGATTGCCCCGGGGTCTGTTAGTCGAGGGGGCACGTCTCCGTCCCCCCTGATCGAGTTTTGGCTGGTGGCAGTGGATACTACTTTTTATATTCAACCGCAAATATATCTCTATGGGATTTTCCCATTGTTCGAGGCTACTACCTTTAATTATTTAATTCCGATAGCCTCGAACATACCGCCGGTTTATTTATTTAATATTAATTCACCGGTTGGTATTTTTTGCCAGAACTCGATTCTAAAATGGCGTTTGTGTTCTCTTCTGTGACTCCAACCCAAGTCGAGCCCTTTGTTCCACTTTTTGGCGGGCTTCTCCACAGAAGCCCTCCACAGTGGTGCCACTCTGTCTGGGGTACTTAGAAGGGGGGAGGGGGATTTAGGCACCCTGGACTGAGTCGCCTAGGCAACTCAAGTCGCACCCCGTCCTGATTGGCCCAAGTGGTGAGCTGGCCGGCTCACCACTTAGCATGTTTGAGTGACAGCTAGGCTGAGTGAATGTGGGTTTTCTGCATAAAAGCAGGGCTTTGGGGACTGGAACTTTAGAAGTCACCACAGGACCTAAGAATCCGACGAGGGAGAATCTGAGCCGACCTGCTACGACGACACCACCGGTGGAGCCCTGCTGAACCGTCTCACCACTTTTCCCAACGACAGAGGAGATCTCCAGCCGGAGAGTCTTCTTCCTTTGACTGGTGGGGATAACCAGTTTCACCTTCTTTTCGCCTTCCTGAAGCATCTCGTGGCCGCCTTGCCTGTGCCAAGCACCCCGGCAACCGGGATACCACGTTTTACCACTACCGCAAAACAAAGGGTAGTACCTTTAACCGGAAAACCCTGCGGCTGGTTTCTTCCCTGGCAGTGCAATGACCTTCATCTTTCCTCCATGTCGAGATCTTCTCTTCCTCTGGACGACGCTGCGACTTGCACCCGCTGCCAGGAACAACTACCCCGGCTGGAGGATCCTTTCCACATAAGGTACCGTGTTCTGCTTGGCTTCACTTGCAACAGACTGTACGGGGCAGAGTTAGCCCCCGGCTTTCGAACCTGGGTTAGCCTGGGACACCCTGGCTAAACTTTTCTGAGCCTATCTAAATATTTTTTGAACTCCCTGCAAGACTTTTGAGCCTGTTATAAGTGTGATCTTGGTTGCATTTGTGCCCTGCTCTCTCTAAGAGTGGGCCCGGCCTATGAACTTTGGCTCACCAGTAACTTTTAACTTTCCTGCCTTGCTAAAGTGTTCTTAAATATTAGTGCGGTGTAACTTCCTACATTCTGCCTTTTTCCCTACCTTTTTCGTTAACTTATTGGAGTGCCATCTATAGTTAAGCACTCACCTCTGTCTGGAAATAAGTGGTATTAACTAAGACTTGTCTGATAAGGAATAAGGGATGTATATATATATTAATAGTAACTGTGGTTTGAAGTGATTTACAATAAGAGTGCTGGAGTGTTTCAATAAGTGTGTTTTTAAATAAATAATTATATACCTTGACACCAAAGCTGGTCAGTGTTTGCTTGTGCTATTGTATCTGAGTGCCTATTGTGTATACTTTGCATACTGCCTAACTCTTCTTGAGGGAAGTCTGACTGCTCAGCCACAGCTACCAGGTAAATCTGGGTGGTACAGACTGCTACCAAGTGGGTTTACTCCTACCACCTGTAGTCCTAAATCTTTTGCAGTGTTCCCCAAGGGAACTGCACAGGTTTCTGCCTAACATACCGTAAGGGAAAGTTGAAAAGAACTTTGAAGAGAGAGTTCAAGAGGGCGTGAAACCGTCGAGAGGTAAACGGGTGGGGTCCGTGCAGTCCGCCCAGAGGATTCAACACGGCAGGTCAGTCGCCCAGAACGGCGGATCCCCTCAGGGTGCATTTCCTCCGTGGCGGTGCACCGCGACCGGTTCTGGGTCGGCTGGGAAGGCCCCGGGGGCAGGTGGCTCTCCGCTCCGGCAGAGAGTGTTACAGCCCCCCGGCAGCAGTTTCGCTGTGTCCGCGGGGCCGAGGGAGATTGACCGCCACCGCGCCCTTCTCCGGCAACCGTCCTGGCCCCTCTCGGGGGTCGCTGGGGCGGCGACAGGGCTCCCGGTGCGACTGTCGACTAGGGTGGACTGTCCTCAGTACGCCCCAACCGCGTTGCGCCACCGCGTGGGGAGGCCCATGAAGGGTGCCAGGGGTCTGCGGTGATGTCGGTTACCCACCCGACCCGTCTTGAAACAGGGACCAAGGAGTCTAACACAAGCGTGAGTCGGAGGGCCGAATGAAAACCTGTGGCGCAATGAAGGTGAGGGCCGGCGCGCACCGGCTGAGGTGGGATCCCGTCGCGGCGGGCGCTCCATCGGCCCGTCTCGCCCGCTCTGTCGGGGAGGTGGAGCATGAGCGTGATAGGACCCAAAAGATGGTGAACTATGCCTGGGCAGGGCGAATACAGAGGAAACTCTGGTGGAGGTCCGCAGCGGTCCTGACTTGCAAATCGGTCGTCCGACCTGGGTATAGGGGCGAAAGACTAATCGAACCATCTAGTAGCTGGTTCCCTCCGAAGTTTCCCTCAGGATAGCTGGTGCTCTGAAACCCCAGTTTTATCTGGTAAAGCAAATGATTAGAGGTCTTGGGGCCGAAACGATCTCAACCTATTCTCAAACTTTAAATAGGTAAGAATCCCGGCTCGCTGGCGTGGAGCCGGTCATCGAATGCGAGTGCCCAGTGGGCCACTTTTGGTAAGCAGAACTGGCGCTGCGGGATGAACCAAACACCGGGTTAAGGCGCCCGATGCTGATGCTCATCAGACCCCAGAAAAGGTGTTGGTTGATATAAACAGCAGGACGGTGGCCATGGAAGTCATAATCCGCCAAGGAGTGTGTAACAACTCACCTGCCGAATCAACTAGCCATGAAAATGGATGGCGCTGGAGCGTCGGCCCATACCCGGCCGTCGCCAGCGCTGAGAGCCACGGGGGCTAAGCCGCGACGAGTAGGAGGGCCACTGTGGTGCGCACGGAAGCCCGGGGCGAGGGCTGGGGTGGAGCCGCCACAGGTGCAGATCTTGGTGGTAGTAGCAAATAATCAAAAGAGAACTTTGAAGGCCGAAGTGGAGAAGGGTTCCATGTGAACAGCAGTTGAACATGGGTCAGTCGGTTCTAAGAGATTGGCGAGCGCCGTTCGGAAGGGACGGGCGATGACCTCCGTTGCCCTCAGCCGATCGAAAGGGAGTCGGTTTCAGATCCCCGAACCCGGAGTGGCAGAGACGGGTGCCCTCGCGGCGTCCAGTGCGGTAACGCAAACGATCCCAGGGAAGACGGCGGGAGCCCCGGGGAGAGTTCTCTTTTCTTTGTGAAGGGCAGGGCACCCTGGAATGGGTTCGCCCCGAGAGAGGGGCCCGAGCCTTGGAAAGCGTCGCGGTTCCGACAGTGTCCGCTGAGCTCTCGCTGGTCCTTGAAAATCCAGGGGAGATGGTGTAAATCTCGCGCCTGGCCGTACCCATATCCGCAGCAGGTCTCCAAGGTGAACAGCCTCTGGCATGTTGGAACAATGTAGGTAAGGGAAGTCGGCAAGTCAGATCCGTAACTTCGGGATAAGGATTGGCTCTAAGGGCTGGGTCGGTCGGGCTGGGGTGCAAAGCGGGGCTGGGCATGCGCTGCGGCTGGACGAGGTGTCACCCCCCCGGGGGCGGCGCTGACTCTTGACGCGAGCCGGGCCCTTCCTGTGGATCGCCCCAGTTGCGGTGGTCGCCTCTCTCCGTTCCCCTCCCGGGGTTCGGGGCTGGCGTTCTGCCTCGGCCAACACCTAGCAGCTGACTTAGAACTGGTGCGGACCAGGGGAATCCGACTGTTTAATTAAAAGAAAGCATTGCGAAGGCCCGCAGTGGGTGTTGACGCAATGTGATTTCTGCCCAGTGTGTCATGAACCGTAGGACGCGTCCCTTTTGGACTTCCTGGTCCTTGACACAATGGGGCTTGCACTCCGTAGTACTTCCAACATGGCCGTCTAACATAGAACGCTCTCCATCAGCCTCCACGTCAGATGTAGCACGTTCTATAAAGAGACCACGCCCCCACGGGCCTGCGAGTTCAACGCTACCACTTGCAGTGGCTAGACGTGTGCTCCGTAGTTCTTCGTCGCTGAACTCGTTGAATCCTGGTTCCCGGACCCCCCGCTTCCTTCCTCTATCATTCCCTACCTCATTATCTTCCTTTGAATCCCGGACCTAGTGTACCGCCTCCGAGTACACCTTCTTCGTTTCCTGGATTTCCCGGAGATTCTAAGTATCTCTGGATTTAGAACGCTGAACGCACGCTGGAACCTGAAGACGCTCGCACAGGGTTGTACAAAACCCGAACCGTACGCAAGAAGACTTCTTCAAAGAATTGCAGCAAAAGTCAGGTGAGAAAGGGGGAAACCTGTGACAGATTGAGACGCCAACTAACTGCAGTCGATACGGACATGAAGGCGGCCGTTCAAGATCTCATGCGCAGCATGCAAGAATTAACGACTGAAGTACAGAACCTGAAAGTGGAGAATGCCGCATTAAAACAATTAGTCTTGTCCCGTGATTCCGCTACTAAGGAAAGCATATTATTGGGTGGCATAGTTGATAAATACGATGGGTCTGCAAAAACCCTTCGCGGATTCCTTGACTCGTATTTAGTCCACTTTACCTTTAAGCCCTACTACTTTTCTACTCCCAGGGCTAAGGTGGGCTTTATAATCTCGCACCTTTCCGGGAATGCATTAACCTGGGCCAAACCTTTAGTTAATTCTGAAGATGCCCTCCTGGATGACTACGACGGATTCATACAGGCTCTTAAGACCATGTTTGACCGCCCAGAACAGGTCTATAGTGCCCTGGAATGCCTACTTGATTTCCAACAAGGTCCCCAGGACATGCTTACGTATGTAACACGCTTTAAGCAATTGGCTAAAGAAGCGGATTGGTCCTCAGAAGCCTGCTTTACTCTTTTTCGAAGAGGGCTAAATGAAGACATCAAGGACGAACTAGCCAGAGTGGCTCGCCCAGGTTCATTCCAGGCTCTTATAGATCTCGCTCTGTAGATAGACTTTCGTATCCAGGAAAGGAAGGCAGAGAAGAAGAAAACTAAGATGCCTTTCCATAAATGTCCTATAGAGACCTCCTCGAAGTCTGATCCCACTCCTGCCCCTGTCAATGAACCAGAACCCATGCAACTAGGGGCTTTCCGTGGACCCATATCTCTGCAAGAAAGGATGCGGAGGATCCATACGGGGTTATGTATGTATTGTGGTTCAGATAAACATCTAGTGAGAGAGTGTCCTTTAGCTCCTCCACAGCATTCGGGAAACGCCAGCTCCCTATCCTAGATGGAGCGCAGCTTCGGGAGAGAGATGTTTGCTCCACAGCTATTCAACCCTTGAAGTATCCTGGACAAAACAATCTAGTGATCTTACAGGCCTTTCTATCGCCATCCAAGAACGAAACCTACCCCATTTTGGCATTGGTGGATTGTGGAGCCATGGGGATTTTCATAGATCAAGATTGGGTCATTAACCACCACATTCCATATGAAACCCGAGACATCATGCAACCTGTAGAAGCAATTGACGGAAGACCCCTTTCTTCAGGACCCATAACCCTTCAAACCAAGGAAAGAGAGCTCTCAATAAACCACCATTGAGAGAAGATTAAATTTGACATCATAAAGTCTGCTCATTACCCAATGGTGTTGGGTATGCCCTGGCTACAAAGGCACAACCCATACATCAACTGGGCAGCGGGCTCCTTGGTCCTGGGTTTCAAACATTGCATGTCTCATTGTCTACTCCTGGATTCCACGCCGACATCTTCTGGAGGTACACCGGCAGGCCAGCAAGGCCCACTCACTGTCTCAAATATCATCCAGGTTCCTAGGGCCTATCAGGAATACGCCGATGTGTTTTCTTCTGCCTTAGTTCAGGCCCTACCCCCTCATAGACCTGAAGACTGTGCTATTGATACTGAACCCTCAGCTGTGATTCCCTTTGGAAGGATGTTCATCTTATCCGAACCTGAGAAAAAGGCCCTCCGTGAATACTTAGATACCAACCTTGAAAATGGCACCATACGACCATCCAAATCTCCAGCTGGAGCCTCACTGTTTTTTGTTCCTAAAAAAGATACTAATGAACTCAGGCCTTGCCTTGATTATCGTGGTCTAAATCAATGCACCCTGAAGGATCGTTATCCATTGCCCTTGATCTCAGATATCCTGGAAGCAGTAAGAGGAGCTGTAATCTTCACGAAATTGGATCTCAGAGGAGCCTACCATCTGATCCGTATTAGGGAAGGAGACTAATGCAAAACTGCCTTTAGAACACCCTTTGGTCATTTTGAGTACTTGGTCATGCCATTCGGATTTGCAAATGCCCCAGTGGTCTTCCAACGCTTCATGGATCGGGTGTTTTCTGATATGCTGTTCCTCTTCGTCATAGTATACCTGGACGATATCTTAATATTCTCTAAGGACCATCTTAAGCATGGGGAGCATGTTAAGGCAGTGTTACAATGACTACGTGAACACAAGCTCCTGGCTAAACCCGAGAAGTGCCTCTTCCATGTCTCTACTGTTCACTATCTAGGATTTGTCCTTAGCCCAGAAGGAATCCGGATGGACCATGCAAAGAAAAAGGCCATACTATCCTGGCCATTCCGACTACCGTGAAACAAATCCAATCCTTCCTGGGGCTTGATAACTTCTACCGGAAATTCATACGTTCCTTTTCTGAGATAGTTCAACCAATCATTGCATTGTTGAAAAAAGATACACCCTTTCTTTGGACCACAGCCCAAGATGAAGTATTCCAACGGCTAAAGACAGAATTCACACAAGCTCCCATCCTGGCTCAACTTGACATAAATCGTACTTTTCTAGTGGAAACGGACGCTTCTAATTAAGCCATTGGAGCAGTCCTAAAACAAGAATTCGAGGACAATTTGGAAAACCCCATTGCTTATCTTTCACGGGCAATAACTCCCAGCGAAACCCATTATTCCGTTTTGGAAAAGGAAATGTTAGCCATTCGCCAAGCCTTCACAGAGTGGCGTCATCTACTTCTAGGAGCGAAACATCCTGTCCAGGTCCGCACGGACCATCGAAATCTTCAAGTATTACAAGCTCTGGAATGTAGAAATAGCCGTCAAGCCCATTGGTCCTTCTTTTTTGCCCAGTACCAGTTCCAGATCCATCATGTCCCTGGGACACAGCATATAATTGCTGACGCCTTATCTCGACGTCCTGACTACGAACCTCTTGAAGATGGGTCATTCCCTAAGATGTTTCCCCATACGATTTTCGTGGCATAAGTGTCAGGCTGAGATCCTGGTGTCTGCGGAAGCTGCTGAACCCCCGACAATCCACCCAAAATGTGGCACTCTGAGCTCAGACTTAATTAACTGCTCAGTTTACCACACTTCCAGGGGAAAGGGGGAAAGGGACAAATTAACAAACACCAGGCTGGAAGCTTTAGACTAGCTGGTTCATCACCTGTAGTTAAAACATGAACAAATAAAACACCTCATTTACTCATTGGGTTACTAACCTTAAAATACTATGGGCCTCATTCCGAGTACGGCGCTAACCAATGGCGCTATTAACGCCTTGGTTGACGCCGTACCCGGACCGGCAGCGCCTTGGTGGTTGGCGGAATTACCGCCCCATTCCAAGGTTGGCGGGGCGGTAATTCCCCAATCCCCGTTTACCCTTCCCCATTCCCATTCTTGCCCCATAGGGCATAATGGGAGTGGGGAAGGCGTCAATTACGCCACCGTAAATTACGGTGGCGTAATTAACATCAAGGTCCCTTAGCGCCATGGTTTTTAACGCCTGCTAAAAGCAGGTGTTAAAACCACCATGGCGCTAAGGGAACTCGGAGTATGGCGGTAAGGGATTACCGCCACCGCTCTCGTTAGCGGTGGCCGCTATCCCTTACCGCCATACTCGGACTGAGGCCCTATATCCTTTACAAAATAGTTATAAAGACCATACCTGGTACTTCTCTTCAAAATGCCCAGAGAAGTGATTAGAAGATAGACTTCCTTACTAGTTGCCAAGAACCTTAATAATCATTCAGCCTTCTTAGTTAGGTCCTTGAATGTGTAAGCAGACTCTTCAGTAACTTCTTTATCTTCAATATTTTTTAACAAAGTCTCAGAGTTTATTATGAAGCAAAGGAAGTTCCCATGAAAACCAATCTTGTAGTTTCTTTCTTTTAAAAAAATATTAAAATAGACTTTAGAAAATGAAGAGTTTGAAACTTGCGATGAAAGATTCACGTTGCTAGTTTCACGCACACGTGCTATACATCCAAGTCGCAGGAAAAACGCCCACGCGCTAAAACCAAATCACGGGAAAAATGCACACGTGCTAAAATCCAAATCGTGGGAAAACGCACACGCGCTAAATCCAAGTCGCGGGAAAAATTCACACGCGCTTAAATCCAAATCGCGGGAAAAATGCACACGCGCTTAAATCCACGTCGCGGGAAAAATGCACACGCGCTTAAATTCCAAATCGCCAGATACACGCGCACTCGCGCTTTCAATCCAAACACGTGAAAAAGTACACACGCGCACGCGCGATTAGTTCGTGTAGCAATGTTCTCGCGCACGGAATCCACGTAGCAGAAACCTCGTGCACTTGCGGCAGAATCAACATAGCACAAAGTTCACGCTCGCGCAAACATCCACACGCGCAGATGCTATTAACGGAACGAACTCGCGCTAGCTTTAAAAAGTCACGTAGAATAAGAAAACATGCGTTCGCGCTACAGTTTTTAATGAACGTGCTTCCGTTCTTGAAACTTTTAACTCTATATAACCTTTATACAAAGCTTAGTAGATAGAGAGTTCAGTACTAAAGTAATCTTCCACTTTGAAATAATTTTAAGGCACTTATCTCTTGAAATAGTCTTGGGAAAATTCTTCTCTCAGAAAAAAGGAATTTTCTCACTCCTGTCCTGTGTCCCAACAAAACTCCAAACACGACTCCTGTTATTTTCTTAAAGAAGCCGCTCGACCGCTTGAAACTTGAAACCCCTGAACAAGTTAAGCAGGAGCAGCTTAGCACACGTCCTCTCAGCTGGGCAACGACGATGAAAGGCAGTTTAGAATGTTCACTGTCCTCCCTATAAACAATCACCAGCCAATCAGAATTTAGGCTGAGAACTTCCATCTTGGCTTGGGGCATTTTCCATAGTCTCAATTAAGGTTAAGGCCAAATAGTCTGTTTCAAAATATAAACTCATAATAACTCCTCCAAACCTTTTCCATACTAAATATGTGCCTCCCCTGACCTAATATATGTGAGAATATGTCACTGTATGTGTGAATATGTCAACCCAACCTGACAGTTCCCCCTCCTAAAGCCCAGTCCCTGGGCCACTTTTAAAAGGAAATTTCTTGTGGAATCTTTCAACCAAACGGGGAGCATGCACATCACTTGCTTCTTCCCAAGTGCGCTCCTCCGGACCAAAACCCTCCCAATCAATAAGATACTCTAGAGTCCAAAATTCTCTTAACCAAAAATTCTTCTGAAGCATCTTCCTCAATCACCACTGCCGAAGGAGAAGGTGTTAATCTAGTTCCTCTAACCACAGGTTTTAAAAAACTAACATGAAAAGTTGGATGAGTTTTCATATGTCTTGGTAATTTAAGACGAACTGACACAGGATTTATCACCTTTTCCACAACAAACGGTCCTACGAAACGAGGGCAAAACTTATTTCTTCCTTTAATTCTCAAAAACTTGGTTGATAACCACACCAAATCTCCCTCACTATATTGAGGACTTGTCTTCCTTTTAAGATCAGCAAACCTTTTGTATTTTTGCTTACTCTCCACCAATACCCCTTTAGCCTTCTCCAAGTTTCTTTTCATAACTTCTAGTCTTTTTTCCACCTCAGGGTTTCCAGAATCATTATTTACCTCAATACTTAAGAAGCGAGGAGGAAAACCTCGTCCTAAATAAAAAGGGGACATAGAAGTGGCATCTTTACTACAGTTGTTATATGCGAATTCTGCAACCCACAGCAAATCTACCCACTCTTCACCTGCCTGCAGATAACACCTCAAAAATTTCTCCAACTCTTGATTTATCCTTTCTACCTGACCATTAGTTTCGGGATGGTAACCTGATGATAGACATACCTCAACTCCCAACCTCTTACAAAAGGCTCTCCAAAACTTGGAAATAAATTGAGACCCTCTGTCCGAAATGACCTGACTGGGAATTCCATGTAGTCTAACCACTTCTTGCAAGAAACTGTGAGCTAAACTATCGGCTGTAACCTCTCCCTCCATTGGAATAAAATGTGCTTCTTTAGTGAGTAAATCAACTACAACCAAAACCGATGTACACCCTTTATCTTGTGGAAGATCCGTGATGAAATCTAAAGACACTGAGTACCAAGGTCACGGTGGAACAGGTGAAGGCTCCAATAACCCAGAAGGCTTTCCGACGAAGTTCTTAGATCTTGCACAAACCTTACAGGTCTTAACAAAATTAAGTGTACCTTGTCGAATCTTATCCCACCAAACATTTCTTCTGACCAATTCCAGAGCTTTCCGATATCCAGGATGTCTTGCCAAAACAGATTTGTGACACTCCTTCAAAATCTTTTCTCTAAGTTCTATAGATGGTAAATAGAGTCTGTTATCGAGATAAGTTAAACCATCTTTAATCTTGCAAGCTGGATCCAAACGAGACCAATCTTCAAGTTGTGTCTCAGAGATGCATTCCCGTACCTTCTTGAAAATGTCACTCTCCTTTTCTATTCCAGCAAGAACAAAACGTTCAGGAGCGATTAATGGAAGTGGCTCACTGACCGACTTAACTTCACTTTCTGGAAACTGCTGTGACAGAGCGTCTGCTTTTTTATTTTGATTTCCTGGCTTAAAAGTAACTATAAAATCATAATCTGCAAAAAATAAGGACCACCTAAGCTATTGAGGCGTCAGAGTTCTTGCTGTCTTCAAAAAAAGTAAATTTCGATGGTCAGTTAATACTGTCACAGTGTGATGTGCTCCTTTAAGAAAATGTCGCCATTCTTCAAATGCAGCTTTAATAGCAAGAAGCTCTCGGTCTGAAATGGTGTAATTTTCTTCCGCTGGAGAGAACCTCTTAGAAAAATAGGCCACTATATGTAATTGCCCTGTAACATTATGCCTCTGAGACAACACTGCTCCCATTGCCACATTGGGAGCATCCGCCTCTACAAAAAATGGTTTGGAAGTATCTGGATGAATCAAGATAGGTGTGGTAACAAATCTCTCCTTCAAGATTTGAAAAGCCTCATTGGCCTTAGCCTCCCAAATAAACGGAACTCCTTTCTCTTCATGACCTTTTCCTGAAAAACAATGTTCCTGACAAAAGGTTGATTCTAAAGCTACAATTCTTGCACCCCAATCAATTCTAAGATTATGAAGAGTAAGCCAGGGCATACCCAAAATAATTTTCAAGATTGGAGCGTCAATTAACTCAAAAGAGATATTTTCTTTATGACCTCCAGTCAACTCCATCTCAAGTAACTCTGTATTATGAGTGATCGGACCTGAAGAAAGAGATGTCGTCAACTGCCCTGACCTGCTCCACTTCTTTCTTTGCCACTAAAGGAACACCTAATGTCTTTGCCAATCCCCTGTCCATAAAATTACCCGTAGCCCCCGAGTCAATAATAATTGGCCCAAAACCTAGGATTACTTTTTCAAACATCAAGGATACGTTCATTGTAATGTGAGGAACAGCTGTCTGTATAGTGTTAGCCACTTGTTGTACTCTGCCTGAAGAATTGAATATCTTCTTGAGGGTAAAAGGACAGTTTTCAAGAAAATGGCCATTCCTACCACAGTATAGACACAAATTATTCTCCCTTCTTCTAGCCTTCTCTTCCTTGGACAATGGACCCCTCACCCGACTCTGCTGATCATTCACCTTTGACTTCACTTCTCTGTTCACCACCTCAACCTTAGACCTCTCCATCCTTCCCGGAAACCTAACCTCTCCCTGAGAACGTCTACGCTCTAGACGTCTTTCAGTTAAACGAAAATCTAACTGGACTACCAAATCAATTAGAGCATCTAAAGTAGTTGGTCACTCCAAAACTCCAGCCAGAGCATCTTTTAACTCATCCTTTAAGCCTCTATAAAATAAAGAAGCCCTCTTCTCCTCTGGCCACCTACTCTCTAGAAGTAAAGTTCTAAATTGGGTGATATAAGAAATCAACTCCTTTCCTCCCTGACGCAGCTCCAGTAGTTCTCCATCAACCTCTAGAGAAACCTGTCTCTTATCAAACATTTTCTTAAATTCGGCCTGGAAAAGGGAATAATTATTCAACGCCAAACTCTTTTAGCTCACCAAATGACTTCCCAACGCAGAAGCTTCTCCTGATAAATAGGATAACGTAAATGTGACCTTTGAAGCATCCGTGGAAAATAACTCAGGACGATTTAAAAAATGCAATTCACATTGAGTCTGAAATATTTGAAACTTTTTTGAATCTCCCAAAAAACGCTCGGGGGCGGCCAAAGGAACAGGCATAACCAAAGTTCCTAAACCACCCACCACCCTTCTTGGAAGCCTTGGTTCTTGTTCTTCCCCCACTCTCACCAACTCAGGTGGGTCTCCTGCACCCTCCGCAACTTCAACTTCTTTTCTAACTTCTACTTCTTGTATTTGAGTTACCTTTAAATTTAACTCATCCATTCTTAGACAAAGATTTGAATATTCCTGATGAGCCACCCATAACTCTCCCTGCATTTCCCTAACCATTTCTCCCAACGCCTCCATGGTTGTCTCGTCAGGGTTCATAACAGCTCGGGCAGACTAATTTAATTGGCCTTTCATTCTGTCAGGCTGAGATCCTGGTGTCTGCAGAAGCTGCTGAACCCCCGACAATCCACCCAAAATGTGGCACTCTGAGCTCAGACTTAATTAACTGCTCAGTTTACCACATTTCCAGGGGAAAAGGGGGAAAGGGACAAATTAACAAACACCAGGCTGGAAGCTGTAGACTAGCTGGTTCATCACCTGTAGTTAAAACATAAACAAATAAAACACCTCATTTACTCATTTGGTTACTAACCTTAAAATACTATATCCTTTACAAAGTAGTTATAAAGACCATGCCCTCATTACGACCCTGGCGTTGGACCATAGTGCTGATAGCACCATGGTCCATGCCGGTCTCCGGCATGGTGAATGGCGGAATTACCGCCCCCATCACAAGGTTGACGGGGCGGTAATTCCCCATTCACCATGGCCCTTCCCCATTCCCATTTTTGCCCCATAGGGCATAATGGGAATGGGGAAGGCGCTAATTACGGCACCGTAAATTACGGTGCCGTAATTAGCTCCAAAGTCCCTTTGCAGGTTGGATTTTTAACGACTGCTAAAAGCAGGTGTTAAACACCAACCCGCAAAGGGACCTTGTAATCAGGCGCTCATGGTTTAACGGTGCTGACGCTCTTTACGAATATGTCACTGTATGTGTGAATATGTCAACCCAACCTGACAATAAGCAATCAGCCTCCTAGAAGACATTCGAATACAAACTCAGCCCTCTGAGATTTGGAAGGAATTTTCAGGGAAGAATCGATGGAATCTGAGAACAAACGATGGATATCTATTCAAGGATAATGGTCTAGTCATCCCTACACAGAAACTGCAGCAAAAGATCATAAACCTCTGCCACGATACCCTTCACTCCGGACATCGTGGCGTCACCAACACCCTCCGTCTAATACAATGACAATTTTGGTGGCCAAGAATGAAGACTGATGTACAATGGTACATATAAGCCTGTGCAGTCGGTAGTCAGAACAAACATGATAACTAGAGACTCCTACTGCAGCCCACGCTACCAACAAGGCCCTGGGAAATTAATGCTACGGACTTCATTGTGGAATTGCCACCTTCCAGGGGATACACGACTATCATGGTCACCATTGATTTATTCACTCATATGGCTCATTTCACACCCTTATATAAACTACCATCCTCCTCAGAACTTGCTGGAATCTTCCTGGAAAACATATTTCGACTTCATGGACTTCCTTCTAAGATTATATCAAACAGGGGTCCTCAATATATTTCTCAGTTTTGAAAACACCTTTGTCGAATACTAGGAATTCAACGCGCCCTCTCTTCAGGGTATCACCCACAGACTAATGGAGCTACTGAATGTGTGAATCAAACCTTAGAACAATATCGTCGTTGCTTCACTACCAAAGTCCAGGACGACTGGTCACTCTTAATACCTGTAGCTGAGTTTGCCTACAATAATTCGGACCATTCGGCACTCAGGATCAGCCCTTTTTTCTAAATCAAGGGTTTCACCCTTCAGTGCTACTTTCCGCTCTCCCACTCCCTACACCTGTTCCTACAATTGATTCTTGGATCGAAACCCTCGTCAAGGTACAGAAGGAAGCCAAAGAGCACTTAGAAAGAGCCCAAAATCGTACCTGTCAGACTTGCTGCGTCGTGAAGAGTATTAGGGCCTCTGTCGCCAAGTTTCCCACAGCGAAATACAAGTAAATTCGCTGTGCGAGCCTTGAAGCCACAGGTGTTGGTGTTGTATCACAGGAACCAGGCGCCGCCGGAGACCCCAAGGCTATTGGAGGGAAGGTAAGTATTAGCACAAACAATCACAGTACCTTCATTAGTAATGAACGTAAGATACCAAAGATGCTTACCTAAACCCAAGAGGGAATGACTCGGAATCGAGGGTTGTGGTGCAAGGGGCGCGCAGTCCCTGCAGTCTGGCACACGATGGAAGTGCCGACTGTCAACACCCGCAGGACTCGTGGAAGATGCGTAGTTCTTGATGAAACGTAGTACCACTGAAGGGCCACAGCGGAGATAGGTTCCAAAGCAATCCAAAGGTCGGTAAACAGGTAATCGTGATCAGTTCGACGAAACCAGGGATGAGACAGAGACAGTCCGTGATCCGTTTTTCCAAAGGTCAGATTTAGCAGTTCGTATAGACAAAGCCAAGGGGTAGGAAGTAGCAGTCTGTGATCCGAGAGCCGAGGTCAGTAATCCGTGAGACTTGATCTTGAAACGAGATGCTGAACAGTGTTGCAGGAGAACAGCTCTGAAGCAACGAGTGATTTGAAATGACCGGTGTTAGGGAGAATTCTCTGTAAAGGCTAATTTCCCAAACTAGTGAGTCCCCCAGCAGCTTTGCTGGATTTTTGGGGTTTATTTTTTCTCCTGCTAAGAGTGAGACTCTTTTTATCCCACTCTTAGACATGATTTGAGATATCCTTTGACTTTGTAATGTGTTTTATGGGCTATGGGGTCTTTTACTCCATAGGGTTTCATGTGTTTTTGGTATGTGTGTTACACAGCACCCTTCGTACAGTAACACAGGGGTGTCATAGTGACCCCCAAAAATAGAATCCATACCCTGGGACTGACTACTGTCTCCCAGGGCATGTAAAGTCACCATTGGATTTAATAATCCTAAATTATGAACAGAACCAGTACAAACCATCATATTGTGGACGTACTGGTAGGGACAATTCGATTGCCCCTGGGTCTGTTGTTCGAGGGGGCACTGTTTGGTCCCCCCTGATTGAGTTTTTGCTGGTGGCAGTGATACTACTTTTTATATTCGACCGCGAATATATTCCTATGGGATTTTCCCATTGTTCAAGGCTACCACTTTTTAGCATAGCCTCAAACATACCGCCGGTTTATTAAATTAATATTAATTCACCGGTTGGGATTTTTGCCAGAACTCGGTACCAAAATGGCGTCCGTGTTTGCTTTTGTAACTCTAACCTAAGTCGAGCCCTTTGTTCCACATTTTGCGGGTTTCTGTACAGAAGCCCTCCAAGGTGGTGCCATTCTGTCTGGGTCTACAGGATGTGTGGTAGGGGGGTTTAGGCACCCTGGACTGAGTTGCCCCGCCAACTCAAGTCGCACTCTTGTGTGATTGGCCCAGTGGTGAGTGTTAGGCAGAAACCCGTGCAGTTCCCTTTGGGAACACTGCAAAGATTTAGGACTACAGGTGTTAGCAGTAAACCCACTTGGTAGCAGTCTGTACCACAATGATTCACTTTGGTAGCTGTGGCTGAGCAGTCAGACTTCCCTCAAGAAGAGTTAGGCAGTATGCAAAGTATACACTCAGACACAATAGCACAAGCAGACACTGACCAGAGCTTTGGTATCAAGGTATATAATTATTTATTTAAAAACACACTTATTGAAACACTCCAGCACTATTATTGTAAATCACTCTAAACACAGTTACTATTATGATATATACATCCCTTATTCCCTATCAGACAAGTCTTAGTTAACACCACTTATTTCCAGACAGAGGTGAGCGCTTAACTATAGATGGCACTCCAATAAGTTAACGAAAAGGGAGGGAAAAAGGCAGAATGTAGGAAGATACACCACTCTAAGATTTTGGAACACTTTTAGCAAGGCAGAGAAGACAACAGTTACTGGTGAGCCAAAGTCCATAGACCGGGCTCACTCTTAGAGAGAGCAGAGCACAAATGCGCCCCAGATCACACAATTACAATAGGCTTTGAAAGTCTTGCAGAGAGTTCAGAAAGAGTTTAGAGAGGCTCAGAAAAGTTTAGCCAGGGTGTCCCAGGCTAACCCAGGTTCGAAAGCTGGGGACTAAATCTACCCCGTACAGACGGTTGCAAGGGAAGCCAGGCGGAACACGGTATCTTAGGTGGAAAGATTCCTCCAGCGGGGGCAGTTGTTCCTGGCAGCGGGTGCAAGTTGCAGCGTCGTCCAGAAGAAGAGAAGATCTTGACGTGGAGGAAAGATGAAGGTCGTTGCACTGCCAGGGAAGAAACCAGCCGTGGAGTTTTCCGGTTAAAGGTACTACCCTTTGATTCGCGGTAGTGGTAAAACGTGGTATCCCGGTTGCTGGGGTGCTTGGCACAGGCAAGGCGGCCACGAGATGCTCTAGGAAGCAAAAAAGGAAGCAGACTGGTTATCCCCACCAGTCGAAGGAAGGAGACTCTCCGGGCTGGAGATCTCCTCTGTCGTTGGGAAAAGTGGTGAGACGATTCATCAGGGCTCCACCGGTGGTGTCGTCGTAGCAGGTCGGCTCAGCTTCTCGCTCGTTGGATTCTTAGGTCCTGTGACAACTTCTCAAGTTCCAGTCCCCAAAGTCCTGCTTTTATGCAGAAAACCCCCATTCACTCAGCCTAGCTGTCACTCAAACATAATAAGTGGTGAGCCGGCCGGCTCACCACTTGGGCCAACCAGGACGGAGTGCGACTTGCGTGGCCTAGGCAATTCAGTCCAGGGTGCCTAAATCCCCCTCCACCCCTCCTAAGTACCCCAGACAGAGTGGCACCACTCTGGAGGGCTTCTGTGGAAAGGCCCGCCAAAAAGTGGAACAAAGGGCTCGACTTGGGTTGGAGTCACAGAAGAGAACATAAACGCCATTTTAGAACCGAGTTCTGGCAAAAAATACCAACCGGAGAATTAATATTAAATAAATAAACTGGCGGTATGTTCGAGGCTATCGGAATTAAATAAATAAAGATAGTGGCCTCGAACAATGGGAAAATCCCATAGAGATATATTCGCGGTTGAATATAAAAAGTAGTATCCACTGCCACCAGCCAAATCTCGATCAGGGGGGACGGAGACGTGCCCCCTCGACTAACAGACCTCGGGGCAATCGAATTGCCCCGGCCGGTACGTCCACAATATGATGGTTTGTACTGGTTCTGTTCAGAATTTGAGACTAGTAAAGTCAATGATGACTTTACATGCCCTGGGAGACAGTAGTCAGTCCCAGGGTATGGAGTCTATGTTGGGGGGTCACTATGACACCCCTGTGTTACTGCACTGAGGGTGCTGTCTAACACACCTCATAAAAACACATGAAGCCCTATGGAGTAAAAGACCCCATAGCCCAGTAAACACATCTAGAGTCAAAGAAACACACTCCAATCATGTCCAAGAGTGAGGGTAAAAGAGTCTCACTCTTGGCAGAAGAAAAAAATAAACTCCAAAAATCCAGCAAAGCTGCTGGGGGACTCACTAGGTTAGGAAATTCAGCCAAAACAGAGAATTCTCCCTAACACTTGCCCCTCCCAGACTAAGGGACAGGAGGATTTAATCCACTCCTGGATGAATCTCATACCTCTAGTGGATGACATACATCCTAGAGAGACCATCAGCATTTTGGTGGTGACACCTTGACCTATGTTCAATGGTTAAATCAAAGGTCTTCCTTTGCAAGCTATATGACCTACAAACCCTTTGAGGAAAATCAGTCTTTTTGAAACTATAGGGGATCTGGTTGACCAGTCCCTCAGAAGTTGGTACAACTTCTGAACCTGTGTTAGGCTTTTTCAAGGGGTCCTTATAAAGGATTCCCTTAGATCTAGAGGGGCCTCCAAGGTTCCTCACCACCTCTCTTGTGGGAGCAGGTTGGGTCTTAGGCCTCTTGGTTGGAGGGGTGGGGTTTAGGCAATGCACCTGCTTCCCCTTCCTCTTAGATCTAACCTTACCTATTTTAGGAGTTTCCCCCCTAATACTAGGATTTGAGTTGGAGTCTTTAGTAAAAGGTCCAACAGTCTGAAGGTTTTTGACCTTAAACTTTTCTTTCCTGGTTTTCCACCAGCATTGAGAATTACCAGTTCTCTTAGGCCTAGGTAAGGGTCCAGTAGGTCTATCCTCCTCTTCCTTAGAAGCAGGGGGAGTCACAGACTCTGAAACTGGGGGAACAATGATGGAGCTTGGTTGGGGCTCCCATTTCCCTAATGTACTAGCCTGAAATGTGCCTGGGTTAGAGGTCAACTTATTAACGCCAGGGCTTGTAGTGGGGGTCTCAGTAGAGGTTCCCACAGGCTTAGAGGGGTCCCTTAAGGAGGCCTCTCTAGCCAATTTGGTTAGGTTCTGGTTCTCCATACTGGGAGGCCTGGGGGTATGTGACACTACTCCTAGAGTTCTTAGGTCATTGCCCAACAGGACTTTCCCAGGCACCTCAGTCTGAATACTGACAGGGATCCTCACTGTCATGTTGTTACACTGAATGAGGGCTGGTAGAATAGGAACCATCTGGACAGGGCCTCCAGACATCTTAGTGGGACCTTTGGGTGCTCTTGCCACATCCTCAGGTTGAAAGAAGCTTTCATCCACTACTGTTCTGCTGGCCCCAGGGTCTCTCCTGGCAGGGGTATCCTGGCCATTGACAAGAACACTGTCCACATAATATACTTTAGAGTTTCCAGGTAGGGAGTTATACATAACCCTATTCTGAGAGCTAACCGGATCCATGGACTCTATAGATACTGTTGCTTGAAGACCCAAGGGTTCTTCAGCAAAAGATTCAAAGTGAGCACTAGCCATCTGTACTTCCTCCTCAGGAGTGAAGGCTAAGGGGACTGTGCTGACCCCTGCAAGTTTACTCTTGCACCTGGGATCTCCTTTGATATGGTCAGTAGCCTTACAGATATAGCATTGTCCAAATGCTCTCTGAAAGGGTGGCTTGTTCTGACCTCCTTCTGGTTGTTGACCAGAAGGTACACTAGT
Organism: Ambystoma mexicanum; assembly: GCF_040938575.1. Classification (NCBI taxonomy): domain Eukaryota; kingdom Metazoa; phylum Chordata; class Amphibia; order Caudata; family Ambystomatidae; genus Ambystoma; species Ambystoma mexicanum. The sequence goes on from NC_090931.1 coordinate 1,547,625,770, forward strand.
CTGTGGTGGTTTACCCTGGGGCTTACCCTGGTTATTTTGTTGTTTGTGGCCCTCTTTGGTATGGGAGGTATTAGAATTCTCTGGGTTCACTTTGGGTGGCTGCTTTCCCTCATCCTTTTTCTGAGTGACCCCAGAATCCTTGTGAGTAGCCCGGTTGGCAACCCACAGGTCAGCAGCCTTAGCTAGTTTTGTGGAGTCTAATTCCTTTGAATCAGCCAAGTGCTGTCTGAGCTCAGGAGAGCAGGCATCATAAATTGACTCCAACATAAAAAGATGTGTCATTCCCTCATAAGTGTTCACCTTGTAACCCTTAATCCATCCCTCTAAGTTTTTCAAACATTCACTCACCCAGGTAGCCCAAGGGGTACCATCATTCTTTTTGAGGGTTCTAAACCTCTTAAGATACTGGGAAGGGGTCTTCCCAAATCTAGCTATCAAAGCTAGTTTCACACATTCATAATCCTTCCTATCCTCCTCCCCCAACTCCATTACCGCATCAGTTGCAACAGGGGGAAGCCTAGAGAATAACCAGGGGATCAACTGATCACCTCTGTTATCCTGAAGCCCATGATTATATTCAAACAGAGACAACCAATCCAACACATCCAATTTAGGCTCATACATACCAACCAATTCCTTAGGCATCCGGGGTCTTTTAGGACTGGAACTTCTAGAGGAGCCAGAGAGAAAAGCATTGTCTACAGATAATTTCTTCATTTCTAGCTCATGCTTGAACTCCATTTCCCTTAGCCTTAGTTCTTTTTCAGTTTGCGCACTGTCAGGCCGATTCATGGAATAAATGTGCGCCGAAAATCCCGGCGCAGAGGGGCCAATACGTGCGCTGCGCCGAAAATAAGCGAAAAGCGCAGGGAAACCAGCGCACGTCGATTCATGGAAGTCCGTGCGCAAGAAAAGCAGAGGACGTGCGCTGAAAAAGCGCGCGGCGCAGGCCGGCGCACAGGTCAACCAACGTCGTGCGCCACGGCCACTGCGCTATCACTCCGAGCGCAGCGCACAGCTCTAAAGTAGGCGGAACACAGGGCGGGACACTCGGAATGGGGAATAAAATGGGGCACAACACTCGGAATGGGGAAGAATGTGGGCGGCACGGGGAAAGTATAGGAGGCAAGTGCGCGGAACGCCCACACGCTCGCATACAACACGTATTCATGGAATAGAATAGGGCAAAAAAGCGCACGCTCAAAGCAGCGCACAGGCACAAACAGGCACAAACACGACCGCCACAAGAAAGCAGGCGGTAGCGTCTCTGCGCCTGCAAGAAATGTGCGCTAAAAGGTGCGCCAACAAATAGCACCTATATACAGACATGATCAATGTCCAATACTGTGGCCCTCCAGGACAAATGACGTACAAAGGGGTACCCACAAACACAGACACGCGCTGAGAGAAAAAATAAACGTGTGCGTGCATACCGGGGTGCGCGGGAAGTTGCACACGCGATATGGCCGGGTACGTGGATTACAGGGGTTCGCGGGAAGTTCCACACGCGATTAGTCAGGGTACGTGGATTGCAGGGGTGCGCGGGAAGTACCACACGCGATATGGCAGGGTACGTGGATTGCAGGGGTGCGCGGGAAGTTCCACACGCGATATGGCCGGGTACGTGGATTTCAGGGGTGCGCGGGAAGTACCACACGCGATATGGCCGGGTACGTGGATTTCAGGGGTGCGCGGGAAGTTCCACACGCGATATGGCCGGGTACGTGGATTGCAGGGGTGCGCGGGAAGTTCCACACGCGATTAGTCAGGGTACGTGGATTTCAGGGGTGCGCGGGAAGTACCACACGCGATATGGCAGGGTACGTGGATTTCAGGGGTGCGCGGGAAGTTCCACACGCGATATGGCCGGGTACGTGGATTTCAGGGGTGCGCGGGAAGTTCCACACGCGATATGTCCGGGTACGTGGATTGCAGGGGTGCGCGGGAAGTTCCACACGCGATTAGTCAGGGTACGTGGATTTCAGGGGTGCGCGGGTAGTACCACACGCGATATGGCAGGGTACGTGGATTGCAGGGGTGCGCGGGAAGTTCCACACGCGATTAGTCAGGGTACGTGGATTTCAGGGGTGCGCGGGAAGTACCACACGCGATATGGCCGTGTACGTGGATTTCAGGGGTGCGCGGGAAGTTCCACACGCGATATGGCTGTGTGCTCCCAGGCATTACCTGTACACCCTCCACGGCCCCTGCAGGCAGCACACACCACAGGGAACTACCCTGCACACCTGCTCATGTCTCCCACCACCCCCACCCCCCATCCACCAGGGACACCCTCCACCAGGCCCCCACCCATGTCTCCCACCACCCCCACCCCCCATCCACCAGGGACACCCTCCACCAGGCCCCCACCCATGTCTCCCACCACCCCCAGCACTGTGGGGAACCTGCCAGCAGGCCCCCACCCATGTCCAACCCATGTCTCCCACCACCCCCACCCCCAGCACTGTGGGGAACCTGCCAGCAGGCCCCCACCCATGTCCAACCCATGTCTCCCACCACCCCCACCCCCAGCACTGTGGGGAACCTGCCAGCAGGCCCCCACCCATGTCCAACCCATGTCTCCCACCACCCCCACCCCCAGCACTGTGGGGGACCTGCCAGCAGGCCCCCACCCATGTCCAACCCATGTCTCCCACCACCCCCACCCCCAGCACTGTGGGGAACCTGCCAGCAGGCCCCCACCCATGTCCAACCCATGTCTCCCACCACCCCCACCCCCAGCACTGTGGGGAACCTGCCAGCAGGCCCCCACCCATGTCCAACCCATGTCTCCCACCACCCCCACCCCCCATCCACCAGGGACACCCTCCACCAGGCCCCCACCCATGTCTCCCACCACCCCCAGCACTGTGGGGAACCTGCCAGCAGGCCCCCACCCATGTCCAACCCATGTCTCCCACCACCCCCACCCCCCATCCACCAGGGACACCCTCCACCAGGCCCCCACCCATGTCTCCCACCACCCCCAGCACTGTGGGGAACCTGCCAGCAGGCCCCCACCCATGTCCCCCTGGCCCCAGGTCCTGACGATACACAATCATGGCAGTAATGGCCAGCATACCCAGCACAAACACCCAGGCAAGGATTGCATGCACCCACATAGTGAATGCAATCACATGACACAACCCCAAAGGCAAGTATGCAAAAGAACACATGTCTGTCACACACACATACACAATGGGTGCAAGTGAATGTCAAAACCCATATCATGACATGTAAGAAACCAAAGAGAAAATAACACAAGTGTAAGATAATATAAAAATGTATTAAAAACACAAATCAAGTAAACCAATAAAACATACAACTATGTGGCAAAGTAAATAAAAGGTCCATGTCCGAGAACAAAAATGATAAACCAAAAAACAAAGGATTAAAAAATCAATATAATTTGTCCAAAGCAAAACCATGTAGTAGGAAATCAAAGAAAAACCATTACGTCATGGTGTAAACAATAAAAAAATTAAAAAATGTATCTCCTAAAATATTACAATATATACAGGAATGTTCCAGGGTCCATGAGCCCAACAGCACAAATGAAACCTAATACTAACTAATAAAATAAATATGTACAAAAAAGTGGCCATTGTCCGAGCGGTCCAAAATAATAAAAATAAATAAAGGAAACCTAGCACTAACTAACTAAAAAACTATATACAAAGGCAGCGGGCTAGTCCTGCGGCTCACTTGGTGATGCTGGCCAGGGCATCCTCGAACTCCATGTCAATGTCCTGGAGGCGGGACTCTGTCCTGGCCCCGAGGTCTCGCAGGGACAACCCCATGTGCTCACCAAAATCCCTGCGAGCCTCCTCGAGGCACTCAGCCCGCCTCAATGCCCGATGCATGGAGATCTCCGCCCTGGCCATGGCGAGCCGCTCCTCTTCCGCCCGCTGCCGCTCCGCACCTATCCGCTGGCCAAACTCCTCCCACACGGAACACACCGCCATGCCAGGGTTGCCCTGCCCTCCGGCCGATGCCTGCCCCTCTGATCTTGATGGCCCTGAGCCATGATGCCTCCCACGTCGAGCCCGCTGCTGCCTCCGACGCCACTGCCTCTGCCAGCACGACGGCATCCAGGCTGATGGTAACCACCGACGCCGTCGTGCACGTGCCCTGCCCGATGATGCCGGCACATCTTCCATCTGCTGGGGTCCACTTGCTGTGTCGTCCACCCCTGCTGGACCTCCGACTCCCAACTGTGGCAGGGATGGGATCCCCACCGAGCTGGCTGCATTGGTCGGGGCAGGTCCACAGGGGGCCATGGTGGCATCTGGGCCGGAAGACGGCAAGGAGAACGACCGTTGGATAGCCTGCACAGAGGAGGAGAGGGCCGTCAGATTGGCCAACACATGCAGGAACCCCCCGAACATGGCCGATCCCAATTGGGCCACGTCGGCACGGTGCACTTCGTGATGACGTGCGTGCTCCTCCCGGGAAGCACGCACGTCATCACGAATCACAGCCGTGCGCATCGCGACCCCAATCAGGACCTGCTCCACGCGGCCAGGGGTTCCCACGGCCGCAGGTGGAGGGGAGTCAGTTGACATGGACATCCCCACTACCTGCGGACGGGCCTGGGACGGGGCATCCCTGCTGGTGCATGGTGGTGCACTCACAGGGTCAGGGACAGCGACATGCACAGGCACCTCCACGGTGACCTGTGCTGCCTCCTGCCCCTGGCCCTGGACTGCACCACTTGCACCAGCAGGGATGCTCCCACCAGGCCCCATGTGTGCACCAGTGTCGGCCTCCTCCTCCTCTGTGCAAACCACCAACCTGGATGGCTCCTCACCGTCTCCCGCCGTAGCAGGCCCCTGTGGGGGCTCACCCACCCCTTCCGCTGCAGCCGTGGGGGCATCCCCGCCGCCTTGCTCCACAGCGCCGTCTCCGCCCTCTTCTTCACTAGCCGCTGCGTAGAGGGAGACAAAGGACACAAGCATCAGGCTACTGTAAAATGGTCCCCTAGACAGGAAGCAATAGCAGATGAGCACCCCTGTCAAAGTACACTTCCATCATGTCCCTCCACAACACATGGGTCAGTCCAGGCAAAACACACACAGTAACAGGCATGGTGCATGCCATGCACATTTCCATGCATTTCCAATTGACTCTTGAAAACTTCAATGATATGTGACTCACATGCATCATGGCTCATGCATATCACATGCACACACTTCACCTCAGTCACATCCATCTGGCCCCAAACACAACGAACACAGGCGAAACAAGGGTTAGTTGGGTGCGTCACAGAATCTGTGCATTGTCACACACATGTGTCATGCATCCATGGCATGCACAAGTCACAGACACGCAGGTCAGGCACACAGACATGGCTACCATATATGTACCTGGCATCAGCACCCATCCTTCACCCCCATCCATGTCCAGGTACAGAGACTGGCATGCTCTCATGTCCTAAATCTGCATAGGGCTCCCCATGCCACATTTCAACACATGCAACAACCATGTGGGTCACACATCACTGGTCGCACATGCATTACCATGATGTCCCTGCACACATACATGCATACATGGCCCATGGCACACATACAGGCAAGTATCATAGAACCAGCACACCGCAACATGCCCTGTCTCACACAGTAATGCTTGCACACTTACCGCTCAACTCCAGACGGGCCTCCCTCTCAAGGACCTGGGCGTGGAGCGCTGGGCGTACGCGTTCCAGGACCCTCTTCTGGATGGAACTCATGCGGCCCCGGCCCCCCTCCACGAGGCGCCGGGCCTTCACAAGGGTCCTGGACCTCAAGTCCTCCCAGCGCTTCTTGATCTTCTGGGCGTTGCGGGTTGCCACCCCCTCCGCGTTGATGGCAACCACACAGTCGGCCCAGATCCTCTCCCGTCCTTCCTTGCTGGCGCGGGACGATCCAAAGAGGGCATCATACTGCCCCAGGACATGCTCCACCAGGACACCAACTTCGGTGGCAGTGAAGCTGGTGCCCCTCTGCCCCTCTGGCCTGGGGTTGCCACTGGTGCCAGATGTCGAAGTGCCCGACATGGCAACCCCAGAGGCAGGTGTGGGTGGGCAACTGGGTCCTGGGGCTGGGCTGTGGAGTGATGTAATCCCAGTTGGGAGTCTTCAGTTCCAGCAGGGGTGGACACAGCAACTGGACCCCTGCAGATGGCTGATGTGCAGGCACCAAATGGCAGGGCACGGTGGCAGCAGGCAGGCAGGCAGGCAGGCAGCAGCAGATAGCACGTGGGAGGCTGCTCAGGGCACTGGGGGGGGCAGTAACTCGGCCTTCTGGGCAGGAGCGTGGTGTTCCGTGTGTTTTCGGGTGGCCAGCTTGATACGGAGTGATTTGGCACGTGAAATTCCTGCACGTCAGCGTGAAATCCGAGGAAAGGGCCTTAGCGCGTAAGTGCATCAGCACGCATACGCGATTCTATTGGACCAGAGTCCCTCACCGCGTAAGCGCGTCTGACGTGATCCGCACGGGCGTTCCCCACTCAGCACGTGATGACGGAGCACACGTGGAAATACTGCACGTCAGAGTGTCATCGCGTGTAATTGGCCAAAAGTGCGCGTACACGCGATTGGCCAATGTACGTGTATCACATCGCGTGTAATTGGCCAAAAGTGCGCGTACACGCGATTGGCCAATGTACGTGTATCACATCGCGTGTAATTGGCAAAAAGTGCGCGTACACGCGATTGGCCAATGTACGTGTATTACATCGCGTGTAATTGGCCAAAAGTGCGCGTACACGCGATTGGCCAATGTACGTGTATTACATCGCGTGTAATTGGCCAAAAGTGCGCGTACACGCGATTGGCCAATGTACGTGTATCACATCGCGTGTAATTGGCCAAAAGTGCGCGTACACGCGATTGGCCTATGTACGTGTATTACAGGGGTGCGCGGGCACTTACACACGCAAGTACGTCAGCGCACCTGTATGCCTGCTGCGTGGGAATTTCCACACGCTATTGGAGTGGGAACTAGATTCCAGGGGTGCGAGGGTCACACGCTCGCCTAGAACACGCGCAAGGCATTAATTTGCGCACTTATCAATAAACAAGCCAGATGCCAGGATGAACATACCGTTCCTAGCAGCAGTGGCAGTGGGCTACCAAAGGAGGAGGAGGAGGAGAGTCAGGGCCAGAATATTCACACCCAGAACCAGCCTATTCGGGATGCCTGATGACCAGGTGTATGGGAGGTACAGGTTTCCAGCACACATCATACTGGACCTGGTCAGTGAGTGGGAGGATGACCTCACATCACCCACCCTGTGCTCCCAAGCACTCAGCCCCCTGCAGAAGGTCCTGAATGTACTGCACTTCTTGGCCACTGGATCCTTTCAGCGGACAAGTGCCATAGTGGGTGGTGTGTCACAGGCCACGCAGTCACGCTGCCTACACCAGGTCTTGAACATCATCACTGCACGGCCATCAGTCCGCAGGCACATATATCTCCCCAGGACTCATGCAGAAAGGCGGACGTGCATCCAGGAATTCTATGGTGTGGCTCAATTCCCCAAAGTGCTTGGTGCAATTGACTGCACACATGTGGCTCTACGTCCACCCAGGGCAACAGAGCACATCTATAGAAACCGCAAGCACTGGCATTCCATCAACGTGCAAGTTGTATGCAATGCCAAGGGAATAATCACATCAGTATATGCCAACTATCCCGGGTCCACCCACGACAGCTTCATCTACAGAATGTCTACACTATGCCGGGACCTGGAGGCTGGCCAGCATGGAGATACATGGCTGCTTGGTGAGCATGAATGCCACTGCACATGCATGCATGTCAGATACTGGGTCATGACACAACACCACTAATGATACCCATCACCACCTCCGCAGGGGACAGTGCCTACCCTATCAGCCCCCACATGATGACCCCAATCCGGAACCCCACCACGCCACCCGAGGTAAGGTACAACACAGCCCACATTGCAACACGGGGCATAGTGGAGCGCACATTCGGAGTGCTGAAGTCACGCTTTCGCTCCCTTGACCGTTCTGGCGGGCAGCTGTTATATGCTCCCCGAATAGTGTGCAGGATCATAGTGGCAGCATGTGTCCTGCACAACGTTGCAACACGCCGGGGCCTGCCCGTGGACATGGTGGTGCCCCCACATCCACAACCACATGCACGCCCGCTGCGCATGGGAGGGGAAAGGGCACGGGGGGTGGCAGCCCGTACGCAACTGGTGGCCAACTTCTTCACCTAGGAATCACAGTGCTGGCTAGTGCACACTGCTCTGGCACATACCATCTGACAATCAATGATGACACTACCTGACAATGTCACAAAATTACTCGACAATAAACTGTCAGATACACATCAGCCTGAGATTGTTAACATGGAAGTGTCACTATGTGTGCACCCCTACCTACACATACACCAGCAATGCATCACAACGAGAAGACACAACTCCATCAATCAAATATGCATTGCCACAGGCGATTCACTACATGACAACATTGCCATGTCACCCATTCCCTTCACAGTCCCGCCACTGAGGACACCATGTCATGGTATGTGAGAGCAAACAAACTGGCCATCACAACATGACACCGGTGTCACAAATAGCAGTGCCCCAAATGGAACATAGCCGCACTTGAACAGCTAACCGCGCTGGAGCCACTACTACACACCTGTGTAAGAGTAATTTCAATCAAATTACACACCAACCCACCCTGAAGCCCACCCAAACAAGACACAATGCATGTAATCAATGGTAGTCTCATTACCTGATTCTGCTGGTATGTCCTCACCGTCCAGATGTACAGTGATGGCGCCACGCAAAAGTGTCAGTGCACATCTACCGACATGTAGTCTGACTCCAGAGAGTATGCCCGTGTGAAGAACTGTGTGAAATACCTGCAAAACATGAGCAACATATGTAAGTAGAGGCACATATCAAACCATCATGCATAGTTAGGTGCAACAACAATGTACACTATGAATGTCTACACAGTATTGACTATGGACTGGCCAACAGCTCATGGGAGTCCAATGTCACCGTGTAATTTGCTGTCACTTGGGCACACCCTTTGCAAGCCCATGAAAACGGAAGCAGGAGGGGTGTGGATGTCTGCTACCCAAGCATCTAAACCAAACTCAGGACAAGCCTGCATGTGCCCAGCCACAATACAGTGTATGCCCAGGTACCCACACAAGGCAACACTCTTGGAAAAGAAAAAAGAAAATTGAGAAAAAATGGCCATGAAAGGGCCGGCGGGGGGGGGGGGGGGGCACCTATGAGGTCTGAGGACAGGATGCACGCCACAATCCACCTGTGTGGATCATGGGAAACTAAAACACCCCATAGGCTCGTGGCCCACACGGCTACTCTGTTGTGGGAGATGAGTCGCTATCGCTCTGGCCAGACCCTGCAGCTGACTCAGGAGGTGGGGGAGCTGCCTCAGAAGATGGTGTGACAATGGGAGGCAGCCCACGCAAAGCACGAGTTTGCTCCTCCATGGCTGCAAGCAGGCGGGTCTGGTAGTTCTGGTTCTGGGTTATAATCATGCGGAGGTCCCCATGCAGTAACTCCCGGGATGACCTGACCTCCGCACGAGTTGCCTGCATCTCGGCCGAGAGCGTCCGTGTCAGACGCTCCAGCTGCTCCTCTGTCCTTCTATGGGATGAAGCCTCAAGCTCTAACAGGGTCGACCTGAGGTGACGGAATTCTTCCCTCAGGCCTTCCCTGTGGCGCTGGGACTCCATGGAAAGTGATTCCCGCAGAGTCGCCAGTGCCGCCCGCCTGTCCTTGTTGGACGCCAACATATCCTCCCTGTGTGCCTGGCTGATGGACTCTGTAGCCTGCTCCAGTCGCTCCATCAGCCTTTCTGGGGGGACAATAGAAGTGGCCACCCTATCCATGGCCTGTGCAATCATCTCGGATGATGCTGCCTGTTGTTTGGCCATACCGTAGATGGATTGCTCCCAAGCGGTATTGCCAGGTGGCATACGGCCACCACGTTGACGGGCACCACACCTGCCTGGGGCAAGGCGGACTGCGCCTTGCTGTGCCGGCAAGGCCTCAGGCTGCAGGACTGCATTCCCTCTCTGATCTGCAGCCCCAGGAACAGGATCAGAGATTGTGTGGTGTGGCCCTGCATCCGTAACCACCGGAGGCTGAGCTGCCGACACTGACATCCCCATTGAGGGCAATGGCCCGGCTGCAGGTGGGTTGGACAGAGGAGATTCTCTCCCAAGAACACTCACCTGCGACTGCACATAGGTGTCATCCTCCGAGTCTACACCTGAATACTGCTCGGGGGAGGAACCCCCAGAGACACCCCTCGACAGCACGACCTGCAGCACTTGTGGGTTTTCACCCACAAACACACCACGTCCCTCACTTGTGGAAGGTCGGCCCGGGTTGCCCTCCTGGGACGGCTCAACCACCACATCCCCAGCATCAACAAGTGCTTCGTCCCCTGCAAAGACATGAAAGAGAAAAATGGAAACAGGCATTAGCACCATGGCATGCAACAAGGGCTGATGAACAACAGAGGCAGTAGTTCTACGACACATGTCCCACATGACTGGGAGACCTCCTATGCATTCACCATCACTGGGTCTGTAGGGCAGGCTCAGGGCATACAATGTACAGATTGGAGAGCAACGCCTGCTCACCATGCTGCCTAGCACTGCCATCACACATTGGCCGGTGATTGCCATGTCAAAGGCACATGCCATCACACACATGGCATGTGACATAGCCACCAAGTGAAGAGGGAGAGGAGGGCAACTTTTTTGGATTTCTACCACTCTGGTCCTGACATTGCATCATCACATCAATAAGTTGACATGTTGTACATGGATCTGCTAGTCCAAATTGGCCACGATGCACAGTGCCTTGTCTACATCAACAAAATGCAGTAAACAATGAGATTCCACCTCCCCATCACCTGTAAAGGAATCATATAGCATTCGTGAAGCACCGGTCCAGAAATGTATGAAGGTACAGCGGAGCACTGAGGGGTGGTGGGGCAGTAGGGGATGCCAGTCAACAATCCTACTGGTGCTGGTGTCATTCATGTCACGCAAGTGCAGGGGTGGGTGGCACAATGATGTGCAAGGGGAAGTGGCGGCTGGAAGTGCTGTACAAGGTAAGTAGGACTTAACGTCAAGGGCAGATGGTGTTAGGCGCAGACAAGTGCTGGGGGGGGTGGCCTATAGGGGTACAGAGACAATCATGCAGTGCTGTGGGCTCGGAGGGGACAGGGGAGGTACACACTGCATCTGGCTCGGCAAGGTCCTTGCAGATTTCTATCTGTCCTGCAGAGTTGTCACATGCCGCAGATATGTGCCCTTGGATTGGGGATCTCATCTTGGTGAGAAGGGTGAGGCGCTATTGCCTTTGGAGCATGTGGCAGTCCAGTTTGCCAGAGGATGAGCATGATGCAGGACATTCCCTCTCTGCCACCCGGCACCTGTGGTCTGGGTTCACATGATCCGAGTCATGCCAGGACTCTGCATTGGCATGGGGCTTCAGACAGGTGGTCATGACCGTGGCAAAGACATCCAGTGTACCTGACATAGAGTGGAGCATGGAGTGGGCCCTGTCAGGATGGGAGTGAGCCTAAGGGGGAGCTGGATGGGGGGGAGATTTTGGCAGCATGAGCCTCGACTGACACACACTTCATGGGTTGGAATACCAAGAAGGTGTGTGACAGTGGTGAGGGTGGCTTTGCCTGTGGTGTGGTGAGGGTGAGCTGGGAGGAGAGGAGAATGTGATCACTCCAGGAGAGAGGAGTGCAGAGATGGACGGAGAGGGGAAAGTCAGATGAGATCAGAGCATCAAGAGTGTGCCCTGCAGAATGAGTAGGGACAGACGGGAGTCTAGAGGGTGAGAGGGAGTTGCTGAGGTCACAGAAAGGTCACGTGGGGGGGTCAACAAGCATGCAGGTGGATGCGTACAGCAACAAGGAAGAGGATTTCTGTGTCTGGGGACATGAGTGAGGAGGAGAGGTGAGGACACTCAGAAAGGAAGTAGTACATTTGACCAGTTTTCCCAGACACAGTACGCACAGTTTGTGAATGTCAAGGTGTGGTAGAGAGAGACGTCACACAAGCCATTCCAGAGTGGAGTAGGTCTAAGTAGGAGTGACAGTGGCAGGAATACCCTCAGGGAAGCCAAGGGCACACCCCCCCTGCACAGTAGTGGCGGGCAAAGGAGAGGGTCTCCTGAACATCAGGTAGGAGTGTGTGAAGGATGCAGACAGAGCTGGCCGTCAGACATGTTTCCATGAGACCAAGGATGTCAAGGTGCATAACCTCATGTAAGTGACAGATATCGGAGGAATGCCTGATGCAGCCGCAGTGAAAGGAGTGTAATTGTGGAGGAGGTTGACAGCCTTGGAGGACTTACGGGGAGTGCTAGAGATCAGAGGTGCAGCATGTGTAGGAGTTGGAGTGGGAGGCGGAGAAGGATCATGGGAGGGTGCAGGGAGGCAGTGCAGGATTGATGAGGAGAGAGGAGGGGGGACAGCAGGAGAGGTAAGGAAGTTGATGAGATGTGGCTAGCATTTCTCAAGGAGAATGAGGTTGGCCTAAGGGCCTTGGACTGAGATGCTCCCATTACCATGCACATCAATTGTGGCCTCTGAGGGTTGGAAGGAGGCCAGGAGTACACCCCAACGGGTCCCACCATTGATGGTGGAAGAGGAGCAAGGAGAGAGGACAGGGACCATGTGAAGGGTCTATGGGACAGGCAAAGGCATGTATGAGCAGATGTCAGTGAGAGTTGGCTTTGAGTAGGCTCAGATGCACTTGTCAGCAATAGGGTGGGTCGCATTGGAGGGCAGGGTGCCCTCATTTGACTGTTAGCAAGCAGGTGTCGTGAGTAGGGCACGATGGTCTGAACTGTAGAAGTCAGGGAAGATAGACCATGAAGAGCAGCATGGAGTGTGAGGGAATGGGGCTCGAAACCAGACGGTACCAAAGCACACAGGTAGGAGGTGGATGTCAAGGCAACATCCACAGTATGACAGCATGTTGGTTGGCATTTATATACAGAGGACGCATTAGCATGTGGTATCATTGCATGTCAGGCATGTGAAGATGAAACTTGATTGGCTGGGGGAAAGTATAGGAATGGTATGTAAGACATCAGATGAATAGACAGGGGAGTATGAGCAACAATGTAGTGACAAAATGACAATTCAAGGGCAACTTCCATGGTGTAGGGCCATATGTGCACTGTTGCCAGTTGGGATAGTGCTGTGGGCAGATGGTGTTGCACTGAACATACTGGATGAGGCACATGGGTGCCACTATCTACTCTGCCACACACCCCCTTGACAGGCACCCAACATGAATGCTTCACACACACACCATGCACATGGATAATACACACATGCATGTGCACTCACCGGATGATGCCTCGTAATCAGGGAGATCTCCCACACCTTGGAGTTGTCCCTCGGTGACGTAGGATCCAGCTACGGACTCGTGTGGTGTGAGTTCTATTTCCTGTGCTGGGGACCCACCTCCAGTCACCAAGGTTGCGGCATGACTTGAGGCCAGCTTATCCTTTGCCCTGCGCTTAAGGTCATTCCAGCGCTTCTGGCAATCACTAGCTGTGCGCCTCACTACTCCAAGGGCACTTATTCTGTCAGCAATGGTCTGCCAGTGTGCCTGGCGTCTGGCATGTGTGGTCTTGGACCCTGCAACGATAACCATTTCCCTATCATGATCTGACACATACTGAACAAGTGCATTCAGTTCGGCGTCTGTGAAGCTTGGCTTCCTTGATGGGCCGGACTGTGCAGCCGTGCCTGGGGAATCAGCCTGTGCCGGACGTGCACTCTTCCTCTTGCGCTTGGAAGGGGGTGGGGATCCAGAGTGTCCTACGCCGCTGTGGACACTAGGGGCAGGAGCCGTGGTGGACTCAGTACTGGGTGTGTGGGATTGCACACTCAGCATGGGAGTAGGTGCAGGCATTGGGGGTAGTGGGATGGGGTCAGGCCTGATCTGAGGTGCATGAACTAGGACCGACACAGTCTTGGCAGGGTGTATGAGAGGTGGGGTGGATGGAGCCACACCCTGGCTACGGGGGCCAGCAGATGACCTATCTGGCATAGATGCGCGTGCCCTGATGACACCAATGTGCACCGGTGCACGTGCAGTGGACCTGCTGACCTGGATGTCAGCGATGGGATCACCCTCGGACAGGTCTGCTGCCACAATGGGCTGGTCCAACAAGGGCTGATCAGGGTTGGTATCAGCCACATGACCCTCAACTGGGGGGGGGGGGGCATGGGTGTCCCTGACTGGTCCTCCAGACTGGGGGGGACAGGGGCACCCTGCAAGTCACAACCACGTCCCCTAGTGGATCCTCCACGGCCACCACGTGTGGCTCGGCCACCTTTGCCACCCTTACGGCTTGCACGCCTCCCAACCATGGCACTGATGTTATTGTGCGTATGGGAGTCGGTGTGCACAATTGTCCTGGGCAATTGGGTGTCAAAGGGGTTGGGTACCAGATGGTATTCGTACCCTAGTGCAGTGGCAAGGCTATATGACACCCCTGGGGAAAGATGACGGGTCACGCAACGCACAGGCACCCCAGAAAAGTTAAGGAACGTGCACAATACCCCTCCTAGACCACGTGTGCTGATGGAAAACCCTGCACTACGCTGTGGCATCCAGTAACACAATGAACGTATGCGTGTCACACGCAGCCTAGAATGACCTCTGAAGGGGTAGGCTACACACGGGGCAAGCACAGAAGTTAGATACGTGCGTGACTCACCGTCTGCCAGGTAAAAGAGCGTGAAAAATGAGCGCGTTTGGTTGGCAACACCCCCGCCAAAAGAAGATGTGTACGCTGTCTGAGGAGACAGGACAACAGTAGAAGGGGACACTGTTTGAGGGAACAGGCCCAGGTAAACCAGTACAAGAGGAAAAAGAGAAAAAGCTGTCAGAGGTAACAGGGAGTACGAACTGGAAACGCCGTGAAGTAAATCGCGTGTGAAACGACAAGAAGTACAGAATTCACCCACTCGCTCTCCACGAAAAGCACGTACAAGGAAATGGTGTTCAACACTACCTTATATACAGGCCCACACGTACAGCGTCACTTACGGCGTGTACGTGCTTGGCCCATGTTCACCAATCACACGCTTTGTCACTTCTGCGTGTGGATCCTTTTTCACCAATCACACGCTTTGACACTCCTGCGTGTAGCTCACTTTTCACCAATCACACGCTTTGTCACTCCTGCGTGTAGATCCATTTTCACCAATCACACGCTTTGTCACTCCTGCGTGTAGATCCATTTTCACCAATCACACGCTTTGACACTGCACGTGCAGGTAACTATAGACGCACATATGCTGGTGACGGGTTTTCGCGCGATTTGCTGAGTGTGGGGTTTTCACGTGCAGATTCACTCCCTATCAGGCTGTCCACGCGTTCAAACACGAAAGACCACGCTCCTGGCCAGGAGGCAAAATTACAGTCCCCCAGAGCCCTGAGCACGCTCCCATCTGCCATCTGCTGCTGCCTGACTGCCTGCTGGCCACGTGCCCCACAGTGCTGGTGGGTGGGGGGGGTGGGAGACGTGGGTGGGGGGGGTGGGAGACGTGGGTGGGGGCCTGGTGGAGGGTGCCCCTGGTGGATGGGGGTGGGGGTGGTGGGAGACATGGGTGGGGGCCTGGTGGAGGGTGCCCCTGGTGGATGGGGGTGCAGGGGGACATGATCAGGTGTGCAGGGTAGTCCCCTGTTTTGTGGGCTGCCTGCAGGGGCCGTGGAGGGTGTACAGGGTACACCTGTGAGGGCCCACCCAGCCTAATCGCGTGTGTAACTTCCCACGCACCCCTGTAATACACGTACCAAGCCAATTCGCGTGTGAGAATTCCCACGCACCCCTGAAATACACGTACCCTGCTGAAGTCGCGTGTAAAACTTCCCGCGCACCCCTGTAATACACGCGCCCAGCCTATTCGCGTGTGGAAATTCCCGCGCACCCCTGAAATACACGCGCACAGGCTATTCGCGTGTGATAATTCCCGCGCACCCCTGGAATACACGCGCCCAGGCTATTCGCGTGTGGAAATTCCCGCGCACCCTTGAAATACACGCGCCCAGGCTATTCGCGTGTGGAACTTCCCGTGCACCCCTGAAATACAAGTACCCTGCTGTAATCGCGTGTGGGACTTCCCGCGCACCCCTGAAATACACGCGGACAGGCTATTCGCGTGTGGAACTTCCCGCGCACCCCTGAAATACACGTACCCTGCTGTAATCGCGTGTGGGACTTCCCGCGCACCCCTGAAATACACGCGCCCAGGCTATTCGCGTGTGGGACTTCCCACGCACCCCTGAAATACACGCGGCCAGGCTATTCGCGTGTGGAACTTCCCGCGCACCCCTGAAATGGACGTAGCCTGGGATTTGACGTGTGAAACTTCCCGCGCACCCTTGAAAATCGCATGGGCCGCTTGCCGTGATGGTCCAGTGTTAGCGCAGCCCCTTGCGCTGGTTTGTGATTTTTATGAGATTTCCCAGCGCAAGGGGCGTTCCTGGGGGCGTAACTGGCGCTGCAGCGAGTCGCTGCGCCACTGTGCGCCACGGCTGCCTGGGGAAGCTAAAATCCATGAATACGCTGTGCGCCGGATTCGGTTTTGGCGCACGCGGCTGGCGCAGACTATCGCAGGCGCACGCTGTGCGCCAGCCGCGTGCGCTACTTGTGCGCTGGATTCTATGAATTACCCTGTAAGTTTTTTATACTCTAATTCTAGTTTCATTTTCTCCAGTTCGAAGTATTGAGGATTAAATGTGGGACCTGGCAAAGGTCCAGTAGGTACAGCAGGTAGAGCAGACAGAGGCCTAGGGGGGACAGTCACAGCAGCCTCACCCTCCTCTTCTGACTCTTCCTCAAGATCATCAACATTTGGTTCAGTTTCAATCTCAATACTGTTATCTACAGTTGCTGGAGTGGTAGGTTCCTCTGAACCATCATCCAGACTTTGGTTAGCCAACAACCTTTCTATTAGCTCCATTTTCTAGCCCTTAGCCATGAGATTCTTACGCTTACAGAGAACTCTTAAACAATCAGCAGTTTTTGCAGCAAGGGACTCTTGACTATAACTTTCCATAGTTGACATTATAGAAGATTACATTTTCAGTGCTAAGCTTTGTGGTTAGTTGCAGTAAGGTATCCTAAAGCACACTAAAATGTATACTTAATAAAAATCCCACAGCTGTACACCAGTGTTAGGCAGAAAACTGTGCAGTTCCCTTTGGGAACACTGCAAAAGATTTAGGACTACAGGTGTTAGCAGTAAACCCACTTGGTAGCAGTCTGTACCACAAAGATTCACTTTGGTAGCTGTGGCTGAGCAGTCAGACTTCCCTCAAGAAGAGTTAAGCAGTATGCAAAGTATACACAATAGGCACTCAGACACAATAGCACAAGCAGACACTGACCAGAGCTTTGGTATCAAGGTATATAATTATTTATTTTAAAACACACTTATTGAAACACTCCAGCACTATTATTGTAAATCACTCTAAACACAGTTACTATTATGATATATACATCCCTTATTCCTTATCAGACAAGTCTTAGTTAACACCACTTATTTCCAGACAGAGGTGAGCGCTTAACTATAGATGGCACTCCAATAAGTTAACGAAAAGGGAGGGAAAAAGGCAGAATGTAGGAAGATACACCACTCTAAGATTTTGGAACACTTTTAGCAAGGCAGAGAAGACAACAGTTACTGGTGAGCCAAAGTCTATAGGCCGGGCTCACTCTTAGAGAGAGCAGAGCACAAATGCGCCCCAGGTCACACAATTACAATAGGCTTTGAAAGTCTTGCAGAGAGTTCAGAAAGAGTTTAGAGAGGCTCAGAAAAGTTTAGCCAGGGTGTCCCAGGCTAACCCAGGTTCGAAAGCCGGGGGCTAAATCTACCCCGTAAAGTCGGTTGCAAGGGAAGCCAGGCGGAACACGGTACCTTAGGTGGAAAGGATCCTCCAGCGGGGGCAGTTGTTCCTAGCAGCAGGTGCAAGTTGCAGCGTCGTCCAGAAGAAGAGAAGATCTCGACGTGGAGGAAAGATGAAGGTCGTTGCACTGCCAGGGAAGAAACCAGCCGCTGAGTTTTCCGGTTAAAGGTACTACCTTTTGATTCGCGGTAGTGGTAAAACGTGGTATCCCGGTTGCCGGGGTGCTTGGCACAGGCAAGGCAGCCACAAGATGCTCCAGGAAGTGAAAAAAAGGAAGCAGACTGGTTATCCCCACCAGTCGAAGGAAGGAGACTCTGCGGGCTGGAGATCTCCTCTGTCGTTGGGAAAAGTGGTGAGACGATTCAGCAGGGCTCCACCGGTGGTGTCGTCGTAGCAGGTCGGCTCAGCTTCTCCCTCGTCGGATTCTTAGGTCCTGTGGCGACTTCTCAAGGTCCAATCCCCAAAGCCCTGCTTTTATGCAGAAAACCCACATTCACTCAGCCTAGCTGTCACTCAAACAGTCTAAGTGGTGAGCCGGCCGGCTCACCACTTGGGCCAATCAGGACGGAGTGCGACTTGCGTTGCCTAGGCAACTCAGTCCAGGGTGCCTAAATCCCCCTCCACCCCTCCTAAGTACCCCAGACAGAGGGCACCACTCTGGAGGGCTTCTGTGGAGAGGCCCGCCAAAAAGTGGAACAAAGGGCTCGACTTGGGTTGGAGTCACAGAAGAGAACACAAACGCCATTTTAGAACCGAGTTCTGGCAAAAAATACCAACCGGAGAATTAATATTAAATAAATAAACCGGCGGTATGTTCGAGGCTATCCGAATTAAATAAATAAAGATAGTGGCCTCGAACAATGGGAAAATCCCATAGAGATATATTCGCGGTTGAATATAAAAAGTAGTATCCACTGCCACCAGCCAAAACTCAATCGGGGGGGGCGGAGACGTGCCCCCTCGACTAACAGACCCAGGGCAATCGAATTACCCTGACCAGTACGTCCACAATATGATGGTTTGTACTGGTTCTGTTCAGAATTTGAGACTAGTAAAGTCAACGGTGCCTTTACATGCCCTGGGAGACAGTAGTCAGTCCCAGGGTATGGAGTCTATGTTGGGGGGTCACTATGACACCCCTGTGTTACTGCACTGAGGGTGCTGTGTAACACACCTCACAAAAACACATGAAGCCCTATGGAGTAAAAGGCCCCATAGACCTGTAAACACATCTAGAGTCAAAGAAACACACTGAAATCATGTCCAAGAGTGAGGGTAAAAGAGTCTCACTCTTGGCAGGAGAAAAAAATAAACCCCAAAAATCCAGCAAAGCTGCTGGGGGACTCACTAGGTTAGGAAATTCAGCCTAAACAGAGAATTCTCCCTAACAGTGAGCCAGCTGGCTCACCACTTAGCATGTCTGACTGACAGCTAGGACTGATGAATGGGGATTTGCTGCATAAAAGCAGTGCTTTGGGGACTGGAACTTCAGAAGTCGCCACAGGACCAAAGAATCCGAAGAGGGAGAAGCTGAGTCGACCTGCAACAACGACACCACCGGTGGAGCCCTGCTGAACCGCCTCACCACTTCCCGACGACAGAGAAGATCTTCATCCCAGAGAGTCTTCTTCCTTTGAACTGGTGGGGATAACCAGTTCGACCTCTTTTTGCCTTCCTGGATCGTCTCGTGGTCGAATCGCCCGTGCCAAGCACCCCAGCGGCCGGAAAGCCACATTTCACCACTACCGCGAATAAAAGGGTAGTACCTTTTAACCAGGAAACTTCGAGGCTGGTTTCTTCCCTGGCAGTGCAACGACCTCCAGCTTTCCTCCACGTCGAGATCTTCTCTTCCCCTGGACGAAACACCAACTTGCACCCGCTGCCAGGAACAACTGCCCCTGCTGGAGCTTTCTCACCATTTCAGGTACTGGGTCCCGCCTGGCCTCCCTTGCAACAGACTGTTCGAGGTGACCGGTAAATCCTTGACTCTCTATCCTGGGGTGACCTGGGGCATGTTAACTAACTTTCTCTGAACTCATCCAACTCTTTTTGAACTATCTGCAAAGACTTTTAAAGTATTATTCAACTGTGTGATCTTGGGCACAATCCGCCTTGCTCTCTCCAAGAGTGGGCCTGGCCTATGAACTTTCTTGCTCTACAGTAGACTCTGCCTTTCCTGACTTGCTGTGGTTCTTTTTAAAAGTGTTGGTATTGTGTGCTTCCTTAATTCTGCCTTTTCCCTCCCTTTTTAACTAACTTATTGGAGTGCCATCTTAGGTTAAGCGCTCATCTCTGTCTGCAAATAAGTGGTGTTTTAACTAAGACTTGTTCAATAAGTAATCAGGGATGTATATATGTATCAATAGTGACTGTGTTTTGAACTTGCTTGCCATATTACTGCTAGTGTATTTGACAAGTGTGTCTTTAAATAAATAATTATATAATTTTATACCAAAGCTCTGGTCAGTGTTTGCTTGTGCTACTGTGTCCTTGTACCTAATGTGTATACTCTATATACTGCCTAACTCTTCTTGAGAGAAGTCTGACTGCTCAGCCACAGCTACTAGGTAAATCTGGGTGGTGCAGACTGCTACCAATTAGGTTTACTGTCGACACCTGTAGTCCTAAGCCTTTTGCAGTGGTCCCTAAGGGAACTGCACAGGTTTCTGCCTAACAGGTGGCTTTATACGCAGCACCGGTCATGTGATCGGATAACAAACCACGTGATCGGTAAAGCGTCCCGTAACCAGGAAGTAATGCGATCAGCTGTTTCAGCCTGTACGCAACCTCCAAGGAAGTTGCCAATGCAAATGGGGAACCCAATGAGGACGATGAACGCCCGTGCCCCGTAACAAGGACTGCTTACGCCTCCCTCGCACCACAGGTAACCTGAGACCATGAACTGGGTGTGGGTGTAATTTCGGAAGTCTAGCTATCTCATGTGTCCGGGTTTTACCGAGAGTGGGCAATTCAGTCTCCCTACTTCTAATGGCCTGGGACTTGTCGGTGTCCCTTCCCCACATGACAGTACCAAGCAGTATGCGGACTCCAAAAGAAGACCAGGACCCCCTTACGCAGTAGGTGATAAGGTCTGGCTGTCCTCGAAACTACTGCCCCGACATTTACGACAGAACAAGCTGGCTCCCGGTATTATGGCCCCTTTTCCATTAAAGAAATCATAAACCCAGTGGCGTTCCGACTCAAACTACCAGACTCCTGGAAGAAGATCCATCTAGTTTTTCACACTTCTTTAATAAAACCATACATCCAGTCCTCCCGGACGACCCTCAGACCCAACCCTGTAATTGTGGATGACCAACTGGAATATGAAGTATCCAGAATATGCGACTCCAGGTCCAAACGGGGTCAACTTCAATACCTGGTTGAGTGGAAAGGATATCCTCCTAGTGAACGCACTTGGGAACCAATCTCAAACCTAAATACCCCCAGATTACTCAGAAGGTATCATCTCATACACCCGGGCAAACCTGGTGGGACAGGTTTTCGGAGGAGGCATGCTGTCATGAACCGTAGGACGCGTCCCTTTTGGACTTCCTGGTCCTTGACACAACGGGGCTTGCACTCCGTAGTACTTCCAACATGGCCGTCTAACATAGAACGCTCTCCATCAGCATCCACATCAGATGTAGCACGTTCTATAAAGAGATCACGCCCCCACGGGCCCGCATGTCTCAACGCTACCGCTTGCAGTGGCTAGACGTGTGCTCTGTAGTTCGCCGTCACTGAACTCTTTGATTCCTGGTTCCCGGACACCCCGCTTCCTTCCTCTATCATTCCCTTTCTTCTTATCTTCACTTGAATCCCGGACCTAGTGTACCGCCTCCGAGTACACCTTCTTCGTTTCCTGGATTTCCCGGAGATTCTAAGTATCCCTGGATTTGGAATGCTGAACGCACGCTGGGACCCGAAGACGCCCACACAGGGTTGTACAAAACCCGAACCGTACGCAAGAAGACTCCTTCAAAGAATTCCAGCAAACATCGAAGTCAGGTTAGAAAGGGGGAAACCTGTGACAGATTGAGACGCCAACTAACTGCAGTCGATACGGACATGGAGGCGGTCGTTCAAGATCTCATGCGCGGCATGCAAGGATTAACGACTGAAGTACAGAACTTGAAAGCGGAGAATACCGCATTAAAACAATTAGTCTTGTCCCATGATTCCGCTACTAAGGAAAGCGTATTATTGGGTGGCATAGTTGATAAATACGATGGGTCTGCAAAAACCCTTCGCGGATTCCTTGACTCGTGTTTAGTCCACTTTACCATAAGCCCTACTACTTTTCTACTCCCAGGGCTAAGGTGGGCTTTATAATCTCGCACCTTTCTGGGAATGCATTAACCTGGGCCACACCTTTAGTTAATTCTGGAGATGCCCTCCTGGATGACTACGACGGATTCATACAGGCTCTTAAGACCATGTTTGACCGCCCAGAACAGGTCTATAGTGCCCAGGAACGGCTACTTGATTTCCAACAAGGTCCCCTGGACATGCTTACGTATGTAACACGCTTTAAGCAATTGGCTAAAGAAGCGGATTGGTCCTCAGAAGCCTGCTTTACTCTTTTTCGAAGAGGGCTAAATGAAAACATCAATGACGAACTAGCCAGAGTGGCTTGCCCAGGTTCATTCCAGGCTCTTATAGATCTCGCTCTGCAGATAGACTTTCGTATCCAGGAAAGGAAGGCAGAGAAGAAGAAAACCAAGATGCCCTTCCATAAATGTCCTATAGAGACCTCCTCGAAGTCTGATCCCACTCCTGCCCTTGTCAATGAACCAGAACCCATGCAACTAGGGGCTTTCCGTCGACCCATATCCCGGCAAGAAAGGATGCGAAGGATCCATACGGGGTTATGTATGTATTGTGCTTCAGATAAACATCCAGTGAGAGAGTGTCCTTTAGCTCCTCCACGGCGTTCGGGAAACGCCAGCTCCCGATCCTAGATGGAGTGCAGCTTCCGGAGAGAGATGTTTGCTCCACATCTATTCCATCCTTGAACTCTCCTGGACAAAACAATCTAGTGATTTTACAGGCCTTTCTATCGCCATCCAAGAACGAAACCTACCCCATTTTGGCATTGGTGGATTGTGGAGCCATGGGGATTTTCATAGATCAAGATTGGGTCATTAACCACCACATTCCATATGAAACCCGAGACATCATGCAACCTGTAGAAGAAATTGACGGAAGACCCCTTTCTTCAGGACCCATAACCCTTCAAACCAAGGAAATAGAGCTCTCAATAAACCACCATCGAGAGAAGATTAAATTTGACATCATAAAGTCTGCTCATTACCCAATGGTGTTAGGTATGCCCTGGCTACAAAGGCACAACCCATACTTCAACTGGGCAGCAGGCTCCTTGTTCCTGGGTTCCAAACATTGCATGTCTCATTGTCTACTCCTGGATTCCGCGCCAATATCTTCTGGCGGTACACCGGCAGACCAGCAAGGCCCACTCACTGTCTCAAATATCATCCAGGTTCCTAGGGCCTATCAGGAATACGCTGATGTGTTTTCTTCTGCCATAGTTCAGGCCCTACCCCTTCATAGACCTGAAGACTGTGCTATTGATACTGAACCCTCAGCTGTGATTCCCTTTGGAAGGATGTTCATCTAATTCGAACCTGAGAAAAAGGCCCCCCGTGAATACTTAGATACCAACCTTGAAAATGGCACCATACGACCATCCAAATCTCCAGCTGGAGCCTCACTGTTTTTTGTTCCGAAAAAAGATACTAATGAACTCAGGCCTTGCCTTGAGTATCGTTGTCTAAATCAATGCACCTTGAAGGATCGTTATCCATTGCCCTTGATCTCAGATATCCTGGAAGCAGTAAGAGGAGCTGTAATCTTCACGAAATTGGATCTCAGAGGAGCCTACCATATGATCCGTATTAGGGAAG